>NW_014543978.1:304249-322241 GCF_000741045.1 Vigna radiata var. radiata | reverse complement strand
ATATATACATACATATTTACACATATACATACATACACACATATACATACATCTGTGTGTGTATATGTATGTATATATGTACACACACACAGATACATACTTATACATACGCAGATGTATGTATATGTGTGTGTAAGTATGTATATGTGTATATATGTATGTATATATGGATATATATATATATATATATATGTATGTATGTATGTATGTATGTATACATGTATGCATGCATGTATGTATGTAAGTAGGTATGTATGTATGTAGGTAGCTATGTATGTAGGTATGTATTTATGTATGTAGGTATGTATGTAGGTATGTATGTAGGTTATGTATGTAGGTATGTATGTATGTATGTATGTATGTAGGTATGTAGGTATGTATGCATGTATGTTTGTATGTATGTACATATGTAAGTTTTATGTACGTAGGTATGTATGTATGTGTGTAGGTATGCATGTATGTACGTACGTATGTATGTACATATTTATGTATTTATGCATGTATGTATGCAAGGTGTGTTTTATTCTTCAAATCGGCTTCCGATGCATGTGAGGATTCTCAATGTCCTACAGTCCCTAAATTGCTAGGCCTTCATAAAGGATGTTGAGCTTTCCTAGCCGTTGAATACCCGACTCCATGCTATGATCAACCTCAAAGACATCCATCATTATTTTAAGATTCTTTAGTTTTTCCAAACCTGGTCGCACTTTTCTCACTTTAGTCCATGTAAATTCAAGGCGACACAAAGTGGTGAGTAAATCCAAATTTGAGGGCAACTCTTCCAAATGCATACAATGGTTCAACTTTAGTATTTGCAAGTAGGATACTGAACATATCTTTTCAGATAGTTTTTGTATGTTAGTCGAAGATAGGTCTAACGAACGAAGATGCTCAAGATTGCCGACAGAGTTAGGTAACTCTCTAAGGTTAGAACAATGAGAGAGTGATAAGATACACAAGAACTTGAACTTGGTGAACAATTCATGTATCGGCATATTGCAAAACCAATAAAACCCACACACACTTCCGTACATGATGTTGGCAGAAATGTACACAACTTTTCCGTTTTGCATAAAGTTCCAAATTCATAAAAGCGTCCAAAGTTATGAAGTTCAAATAAAAAATGTTGAGTTACTTTTTGTATATTATTTGTTTGACCATGTTCGCACCTGAAATATATGTCTCTAGCAATGTATTTTGCCAAATCATTTAGAAGGTCATGCATGACAAATAGTTCTTCCTCATCACCACCTGATCGTTAAAGGAAGGACCTCGAAAGTAGTTCATTGAAATATTGTTGACTAGTTTCTTCCGGAGTATGCTGCTGTTGGAATTTTCAGTCATCCACAACTGAGTCAAATTTTTCTTCTTAAACTCATAATCCTTGCGAAACAAGGCACAATAAGCAAAGCAAGTCTTCAAATGGGGAGGAAGGTGGATATAACTCAATGCTAAAGTGGGAACAATATCACAACGATCTTTTGGAAGTTCCCATATATCGTTTTGTTGTATAATAGACTTCCTATTGTTTTCAAGGCAAGAGGTAATTCTTTACATTTTTTTAGCAATCTTCTTGCCGATCTCTCTGCACTTTGAAATTGGAAATTCATGTTTAGCAAACAACTCCCAGCTATCATCTTCCTGCAATTGCTCTAGAAAGTGTACTTTTGACAGCATGGTAGAAGCAACTTCCTTACTACGTGTAGTCACAACAATCCTACTCCTTTGGGCTCCGAAAAGAATAGGCTTCCGCACTTTTTCCCAATTAGATAGGTTTTCGTTCAAAACATCATCCAAAACTAGAAGAAATTTTTTCCTCGTCAGATTTTCTTTCAATCTTCTATGAACCATATCCGTATTTGCACTCTGATCAGGTGATCCAATAACATCCTTAGTAATTTTTCTTGATACCTTCAAAACATCAAATTCAACGGAAACACAAACCCAGGCTTTGACATCAAATTCCACTACTACAAAAAAGTGGATAGATAGCGTTTTTTTTTTTTTTTTTTATCATAGATGACACTTTTTAAGCACTATCTTTGAAAGCGCTATCTATTTTAAAAAAAACGCTATCTATTGTTTAAATAAGCGTTATCTATTGGTCTAAATTTTAAAAAAAATCAATAAAATATTTCAAAAAATAAAAAAAAAAATCAAAAGAAAATATAAAATATTGGTTTTATTATGATCTATTGGTTCTATTATATACAAAAAAAATATGAAATATTAACAAAAATATGACAAAAACAAAGGTCTCAAAAAGAATATTCATCAATTTGAATAAAAACTATCGGTACAATAATATTTCAAAATATAATCCTTAAGACATGACATTTCTTTATAAGATAATATATACAACCATAACACACACGCATATATATATATATATATATATATATATATATATATATATATATATATATATATCCTATCAGTACCTATAAACATGTAGATCACCATAACATAACCTATGTAATAATTATATATAAACACTAATCTTCCCTTACTTCAATGATTTGATTGTTACACTATTGTTGACATTTGCAAATAGATAAATACTGCAAAAAAGAAATAAAATATAAAATTAGTGAATTAAATTTTTACTACAAAGAAATTATGAAAAAGAAGATAACTTACATAAGTTGAAATTGTCCTTCCATAATATGTGATAATTTCCCCTTTGAGTTCTCTTTGGCAAAACTGCATATTGTACTGTAATCTTTCCATACATGTTCTATCATGGTACTTTATAAAGTCTATACATATTCTGTTCTAAAATGACACAATGCATATTTTCCAAAGTTTTGAAACAAAATCAAATTTGAGAAGGATCAATAGTTAATAGAATAATGACCTACACAAAGTGTAGAGCATTGATAAAGTAGAAAAATATACTTGACCTGATAGGAAATAATATATTTGATTATAGTTTACCTTATTTAGTTTCTATATAATTGATTCTGGCTTGAATAATCGATATATTCTTTCCTTAATTATTGTACACTTCTTATTGTACGCTGGTTATGTACATTCTATATATTGTACGCTGATTACTCGTTCAACATCAATAAAACACATTTGTTACCATCCTTACGTGGTATCAGCCTAATTTCGATCCTTCCTTACCCTTTCTTCTTTTCTTTTCTTCCCTATGGCTAATACTGGTGCTTTTTCCTTTAACACCATGATCCACATGTTAAACATACGCCTTACCTCAACCATTTTCATTCTTTGACGTCGTCAGCTCCTTCCTCCTCTCGAAGGATAGGTCCTTTATGGTCATTTTGATGGCTCAATCATAAATCCTCCTACGAAATTGCCTGCTGCTGATGGATCTTTGACGGTTCCTAATCCAACCTTTATCACGTGGAAACAACAAGATCAAAGACTTGTAAGTCTTCTTCAGGCCTCCCTTACTGAAGAGACTCTAGCTGAAGTACTGCATTGTGACACCACATAGCTGGACTACTCTTGAATCCCTCTACGGTGGTGACTCCAAGCAAAGAGAAATTGGGATCAGAGATCTAACTGTTGCACCTTACAAAAGGCTCATCCACTGTTAGGGAGTTTTCCAAAACATTTCGAGGCTTATGTGATCAACTCAGCCTTATGGGTAGACCAGTGGATGATTTAGATAAATTACACTGGTTTCTATGGGGTTTAGGTCCCACTTTTGGTGCACCTCAATTAGCCATGCGACCACTACTTGTTTTTCGTGATCTTCTTTCTGCTGCCGAGAGTTTTGAAATGTATTTACATGTCGTTCAATCTACTCCCTCTCAAGCTGGTTTTAATACCACTACTCATCGTTCCTCTCAATCATCCAATACACGTTTTCAATCTGGGTCGCGTTCTTTTTCAAATGGCAAAACAGGTCGTGGTTACCAATACTCAGGTCGTGGTGGTCGCGGCAGAGGACGCCGTCCTATCCATTGCCAAATCTGTCGAAGAGAAGGTCATTATGCCACATCTTGCCATCAACGTTATGAAGGTGGCCCACCTCAATCTGCAAATCTTGCTGAATCATTTGCGAATTCTTGAACTCTATCAAATTCAAACCAGTCTGATTGGTACCTCGATACTGGATCTTCAACACACATGACAACAAACTCATCTGATTTAGACTCAATTGAGCCTTATTATGGTAATCACACAGTTACTGTTGGAAATGGTAATGCTCTCCCCATTTCCCATATTGGATCTCATCGTTTGACAAATACTTTAAACCTTCTTGATATTCTTGTTGTGCCTGGACTCCAAAAGAATCTCATTTCAATTAGCAAACTTACACATGACTTTCCGGTGGATGCTATATTTACTGACACATCTTTTCTGGTTCAACAAAGGGGTAAAAAGGAAATTCTAGCAAAAGGGAGGCGTGAGCACAACTTATATGTATCAGAGCATGGTCAAAATGCTTTTGTTTCTGTTTTAAATTCCAATAAGCTACGAGGATCATTTGAATTGTGGCATTATCGTTTGGGTCATGTTCACTTTGATACTATTTCCCATTTAAGAAAAAGAGGTCTTTTGCCTTTATCTTCTATTTTACCAACTCCTTCCATTTATGGCTCTTGTGAATTAGCTAAAAGCAAAAGACTACCTTATTCCCTCAATGAGAAACGCGCATCGCATGTGCTGGATTTAATTCATTGTGATTTATGGGGACCTGCTCCCATTTGTTCAAAATTTGGTTTTCGATATTATGTGATTTTTATTGATGACTATTCCAGATTCACTTGGTTATATCCAATGCGCCTGAAATCTGATTTTTATGATGTATTTGTCTAGTTCAAGAAATTTGTTGAAAATCAGTTTCATATAACTATAAAAACATTCCAAAGTGATGGTGGCACCGAATTCAACAATAACAAAGTCTAGACCTTGCTAAATGAAGCTGGAATTCTTCATCTTATGTCTTGCCCTCATACACTAGCCCAAAATGGTAGAGCTGAACTCAAACATCGTCACATCACTGAAACGGGCCTTGCAATGCTTTTTCATTCACATCTCCCTGCTTATTATTGGCTACATGCTTTTTGTTGTGCTGTTTATGTCATAAATCGGTTACCGACCACTCTTCTAAATGGTGTTTCTCTATTTGAGACCTTATATAATACTCCTCCTAATTATGCACACTTTCATTCTTTTGACTGTCGGGTTTATCCTTGTCTCCATGACTATGCTACTAACAAATTGTCTCCTCGCAGTGCACCTTGTATAATCCTTACATGACCAAAAAAACAAGTATGTATTTGATCATACTGAATAAATAGGCGTGTGCCACTTTTTTAAGAAACAATGTTTTATGTTAAGTTTTACAAGATCATTATTATAAAATTAACTTGTAAAATATACATTCATTTATCTACTATACATCAATCTTAATTTTAATTGATATAATATTTTCATTTATCTATAAGATTTTCATTTAGCTAAAGTTTAAGGATCTTCAACATACATTCAAATAATAATTTACTACAACTTTAAGATTATTTTCTTTATCTCAACAAACTCAAACTTTTATCCAATATAACTCAAGTGTTACAACTTTCAATTATTTTCCTACTAAAGGTACAAGGTCATGTTTATAAAGTAAATATTGTTATATATGACATATATGAAATAGATTTGCCCTAATAAAGAAGACATACTAAGTAATTTTGTTTATAACCATTAGACGTTTTCACAAAACGATCAATGACTCAATAGTATGAAACTAAACTATTTTTGGAATCCTACTACTATATATTAACACTATGGACAATCTAATATTTGATAAGAAAGTCTAGGAACTTTTTATCAAATTTTTTACATGTTAAAAGTTACAAAAAAGGTGTTTAGTATGGATTTATTTTTTAATAACATATTCTTTCTTTCTTCCTATATATATAAATTTAATTTAATTCATGTTATGTTCATACAAATTTTTCAAAATTTTTTATCATCGTCATAATGAAATATTTACAATTTCTATCATCATTCAAGTAAAATACTCTCAATTTTCTCATAATCGATAGAATCACTATCAAGTGTTAACAACATGACAAAATGAAAGAAGATGAAGAAGAAGAAAAAAAATAAAACGAAGAACAAATAATGCAAGAAAAAAGAAGATAATGATCAAGAAAATGAAAGATTACACGAAAAGAAATCACATAGTATATATTGGAAAAGTGAAATGAAAAAAATAATTAAAAATTAGTATATTCCGAGAAAAAAAAGGAATTGACTTTATAAATTAATGTCTTCCTATCTAAATAATAATGCATAATAATATATCATATTTTTCAAAATTGAATTTTACTTTTTACATTTTTATAAGGAAAAAAAAATATTGTATATATTTTTAGACACGCCGAAAGATTGAACCCAAAAACAAATATATCCTGTATATTATTATTCTTTTCTTTTATTACATTCTGACCATATTCCTTTTTTATTCTCACTTTCTACAAGCTGCAACTAAGTTGCCAAGTACAAACTGCACCATCAGTTTTACGAGGAATTAAAAAAACCAATGTGAATAAAACAAAATAATACTATTGTAAGAGGTTAAAAAATATATAATCATATAATATAATATAATATAATAGTAATAAAAATAAAAACAAGCATATATTGACATAAACTTTTGCTTTTCTGAAAACGAAAAATAGAACTTGGATTGGATCCATACGAAATTTGGAATTGAAATTGAAACTCGGAATTGCTCCGATTTCTTGTGAGAGCTGGCTGAGGTTACTTCGCTCTGCTTTCACTCACAAGAGTCCTCACAGCTCAGCTCAAGTGACCAGAAAACTTCAATTTCTGCATCCAATTCACATACCCATTTGACTTTTCTCTGTTCTCTCTTCTCCATTCTCCACATTTTGAAGATCCATTCAGGTAGCGCTCTCTTTGCTTCACTTGGAAAGAAAGGGCATCTACTGTTTCAACATCAAAACGTAGTTCTTGTCACGTGGTTCACCGCCCCACAAAAAAAATTAAACTTGGGTTCTTGGTTTTTTGTTGAAAGTTCTAGCTTTTCACTTTATTTTTAATGAAATGCTTGAACAATCTGAACTGGGTCGAATCTGATCTCGTGTTTTGCTTAATGTCAATTTTGTTCTGCAACTTTTTTTTTTTTGGAATGGCCTTCATTTATGGTGGGAGTGTGCGATTTTAGTTTTCTAGTGTTTTTGATTTTGTATGCTACATATTGTCCTGTGACATTCATTGTTATTATAGTTTTCAGCTCTATGTTGCAGAAATAGCACAATTGTTGAAGTTGGTCGCAGTTCAATATAATTGTAGTTTTATTAGCAATGGAAGAGTAAGTGTATCTTTGTTCCTTCATTACTTTATCATGTGATCGGACCCTTACTTTTGGTGATTTGATGGGCTGCAGAGAGAATGCCATAGAGCTTCTCCAGAGATACAGGAGGGACAGAAGAGTTCTTCTTGATTTTATACTTTCAGGGAGCTTAATCAAGAAAGTTGTAATGCCACCTGGTGCAGTTACACTGGATGATGTGGATCTAGATCAAGTCAGTGTTGATTATGTCCTCAACTGTGCAAAAAAGAGTTAGTTGAATTCTCTCTTTTGCCTTGTTTATCAGTTACCATCCTTCTTTTTTTGTTTGTTTTAGTTTTCTTTGTCTTAATATTAACTTCCTTCAATGCAGGTACAATGCTTGAACTTTCAGAAGCAATTAGAGATTATCATGATCATACTGGGTTACCACAAATGGTATGTTAGATATGACCTTTTTGATGTTTGAATTTATTTTTAAATTGTTTATTTAGGCCCATTATACAAGTTTAAGTATTAATATTATAAATGACGTACTGGTTTGGCTTGTGCACTTCTTAATGACAATTTTATACTGAAGTCATTCTTAGTTTCTTACTATATTTATGTGTAACTGCTGAATTTTTCCATTTTAAACATGCTATGACTAGTCTGCCAACTCTGCTCTTTTATTAAGGAATACGATGCAGATTCGAAACTGTTGAGCTATTTTCTTTACTGTCATGACATGCTTTATAAGTTTTGATTTTATCACATTTCATTCAAAGCTTTTGTTTAATCGTTTGTGGATCATGTTTGGATTGTAAATGTTCCTGGCTTTAACAGAGTGATACAGGTTCAGTCGGTGAATTTTATTTGGTCACTGATCCTGAGTCTTCAGGTTCACCTCCCAGAAGGCCACCACCAACTGTTCCTGTTTCTGCAGTGCCTCCTGTAGCTGTTTCCATTCCTTCTGTTTTTCCACCATCCCCAATTCTATCTAGTGTATCGAGATCTGAGTCTTTTGACACTACTCAAGAAAAGGAGTTAACTGTGGATGACATTGAAGACTTTGATGATGATGATGATGTTTCAGTTGTTGAAGGCGTTAGGGCTAAAAGGACTCTTAATGATGCTTCAGATCTTGCAGTGAAATTGCCTTCCTTCTCCACAGGTGGTTTCTCTAGAAAACTTATCTGTTGGCTATGTTGTTTCATCTTCACAACTCCTAAGCTGTGAATATTGTCAGAAGAATAGTATTTCGATTTTGAATATGAAGGAGTCATATGATTAAGAAAATTGAATGAACCAACAGTGCTAACAATTGTTGTAAGGTAAAATCTCATACATGAAGTCACCATTTGTTGATTGCTGAGTCATTGAAGTGATTGCAATGGTGGAAACCTGTATAAAGAAGGAATCTGACATTTTTCTGTTTGCCCTTGTGCCTCTGCATGGTCATAGACATGTGTTGACTGGAAAGTTCTCCCTTCTCATTGTATTGTCGCAGAATAGTTTTCTTGGCTTCTATCTGGTGTCAACCCATTGTTGTTTTAGGGTTAAGGGGTGTTTCTATAACAGATATCCATAGATGATGGAGGTCTCTTTTGGGATGATGGTTTTGTATATTTTTTTTTTTTTGTAGCTCTAGCAAGACTTTTTATCCCCATTCTTTGTACTTCTCATCCTTCATAGTATCCTAATAATTTCTTCTTTTGTAGAAAACATTAAGATATTACATCTTGATGTTTTAAGCCTCAAATTTGAATAGAAAGGTTCAAATGAAAGCTCTCAGGAATTTCCTAATTTCTGGTTTTACCAATTCTAGGCATATCAGATGATGATCTTCGTGAAACTGCGTATGAGATCCTCTTGGCTTGTGCTGGAGCCACAGGGTATGTTGCTAAGACACGTTTAATTTGAGGGGATATCTTCTCGTTAAAGATTTATATGTGAACTCTTTGGTGTATTTCTTGTTTATCAGGGGTCTGATTGTCCCATCAAAGGAAAAAAAGAAAGATAAAAAATCCAGCTTGATCAGGAAGCTTGGGCGTAGCAAAAGTGGAAGTGTTGTATCCCAGTCTCAGAGTGCTCCTGGGCTAGTTGGCTTGCTGGAAACCATGCGAGTTCAAATGGAGGTATACATGGACATGTTCTATTTACTTATGCTTTGATCCTTTGGTCCTCCCTTTGATTTTTTTCTACCATTATGCTTCTTATTAATGTTTATTTTGGCAACATACTTTAAGTGCACTCTTATAATGTGCATCGGCCTCTGGTTTCTTCTAATGAAAATGATAATTTTTTAAACCCTTCATAGCGTTGTGGCTTCCTCTTTTGCTGAGGGAGGTGGTTTAGAGGATGAATTACATTTTACCGATATCGACTTTGGAAGCTTGTCTGTGATTATAGAAAGTTAATTATCATAGGGTGATAAGATCTTACTTTTTTGGCGTTGTGTCTTTTGTTTTGAAGGTCTTGAGGTTTAGTAGCTAAAGTAGAGGTAAAGTGAAACACACTGGGATTCAATCCCTAAAGGGACTTGGGCCTAGTCTGCTTTGGTGGGCATTGAATCTGTGATCAGTAAAATATGCATTCTGGATTCTGTTTAATTCTTCTTATGTTGGACTCATACTCATAAGCATGGGCTCTTTGCCTCCGAATTTATATTCAAAACTATATAGTAACCAAGCCTTTTCCTACTAGGGGTGGTTAGCTACATAATGTTCGTTTTTGAGTCAAGTCTTTGGACAAATTGTTGACCTTTAAATCCTTCGTAATAGTTTTGCATATAGTTTTACTTGGTCTGCCTCTACCTCTAGTACTACTAATAGGGCTATCGTCCATCTAATCCATGGAATGAGACAACTAATACTTGCAAACCATGAAAATCAAGAAAATCACAAATTTGTATTTGCTTACGTTTTCTACATCCTGCACTCATTTATAGGTAATTTTTGAATGCAGATATCCGAGTCAATGGATATTAGAACCAGACAAGGCTTGCTAAATGCTCTTGTGGGTAAGGTGGGGAAAAGGATGGATACTCTATTGGTTCCTTTGGAGTTGCTTTGCTGTATTTCACGTTCAGAATTTTCTGATAAGAAGGCTTTTATACGCTGGCAAAAACGGCAGGTAGTAAGATCCATTATAGAAGTTTCTCTGCTCTCCTTCATATACACTACTAGCTTGTTAATGTGGCAACGAAAAGATGAGGATGCCATTCTAATAGTTTTTTAGTCGTTGTTGAACATTTCCAAATTTGTGCTGGTATAGTTAAAAGTTTTGGAGGAGGGGCTTGTTAATCACCCTGCTGTTGGATTTGGTGAATCTGGACGCAAGACAAACGAGTTGAGGATTCTGTTGGCCAAGATTGAAGAAGCAGAGGTGTGCAGTTCTCCATTTTGATGTTCATATTTTACCTATCCTCTGTTGGCATTAGGTCATAAGAATTGGCATACCTTTTTGTTTGGCCTGACTGCCTGTGACTAACATGATTTTTATTTTATATTTTTAAGTTTCTCCCATCTTCAAGTGGTGAACTTCAAAGGACAGAATGCTTGAGATCCCTAAGGGAGATTGCGATTCCACTTGCTGAGCGGCCAGCTCGGGGTGACTTAACTGGTGAAATATGCCATTGGTCAGATGGTTATCACTTAAATGTCAGACTATATGAGAAGTTACTTTTAAGTGTGTTTGACATGCTTGATGAAGGAAAACTGACAGAGGTTGGTGTCTTTTACTTTCCAAGGCTATATTATAGTAGAAGTTGAGCCATTACATTTTTAAATTGTTATTGATATGCTATGTTTGCTTTATTTATTTATATTCTGAATATTAAGTTATTAACAAGTGAATTGTGATAAGGTCTGAGGTTCCTGAGTACATGGGCTGTGCAAGTGATATGTATAACTTTTCCAAATTTGATTGGAAAAGAAACAGGGTTTTTATGGACATGTATTTACTTGAAATCTGTTGTTAAGACAGAATTCTATTTTATTAAGAAGAAATAACTGTGATGAAACTCTTATTTGAGAAGCTACTAGGTAAAGTAGAAATTAGATTGTATCACTTTTGTGGATTCTGAATTGTCATCCGTGGTCTTTCTAATTTCTAGGAAGTGGAGGAAATTCTTGAACTTTTGAAGTCAACATGGAGAGTTTTAGGAATCACGGAGACAATCCATCACACTTGCTATGCATGGGTTTTATTTCGTCAGGTAGTTGCCATCACATTTTCTTTTCATTGTATTTTTAAGAATCACAATTGATTTTAAAGTTGAACTACTATACTGGACTGTTGTTGACTGCCTCAACTTATTTGTAGTTGCAAGAGACCTTGAACAACACACTTGTCTTTCTCATGTAGGACTAATTTTATTACCATTTTGTGGCCTTGTTTTACCGTGTTTTTTTTTCTTTCATATTTCACTCTATATATACAAATGTTTCATTTCACCTATTTTGCCTTTGTTTTCTCTTCTGAAATGTAAGGAGTTTGACTTATATGGCTTTAGACCCTAATCTAATCCCGGAGATGAACACCATTAGGGAAATTGAAAATGAACTCTTATTCTTCTTGACTAGTCCCTAAGGATGATGCCAAAATTTTTTGTTCAATAATGAGAAAAAATAGAGATATATGGATGAATCCATGTATCCTTATCAAATTACTAAAATGCTTGACACTGTACAGATATGATTATCAAATTTGATTGCTTTCCGCCAGCTTTGAAATGAGGATGAAAAATAGTGAACTTCAGAATTTTATAGTCTGTTTTATATTTCAACCAAACATTTAGCTCATTCTATTAATCTATTTTCTTTTGGATGTTTACCTCTTTAATTTTTAATATGCATGTGGTTCTTTCATTTACTTGATTTCATCAAGACAAAGAAGTCTTTTTCTTTGATAGTAATCAAGATTAAGTTTGCATTGTTAAAATTCCACTCATTGGGATATGTTGATTATTAGGCATTCAGTGTATTTTCCATTGCTGTTTGGCTTCGATTTTTTTATTTTTTTTATTTGTTTCTTTTTGTGATACTGATCTATTTGAATAATTAATATTTTTCGAATAATGGGACACAACTCTTCCTTCAATCATTATTTAATGTTGAATTACTTTTCTTTTTCATTATGGGGATGCAGTATGTTATCACAAGAGAGCATGGGGTTTTATTGCATGCACTTGAGCAATTAAATAAAATACCACTAATGGAGCAACGAGGTCAACAAGAGAGGTTGCACTTGAAAAGCTTGCGTTCCAAGGTTGAGGGTGAACGGGATCTATCTTTCTTACAGTCTTTCTTAACACCAATTCAGAGATGGACGGACAAGCAGCTTGGAGATTACCATATGCACTTCAACGAGGTTTGTTCAACTTATTAAGTTGTTAGGTAGTACTGGATCAGATGCTTGAATATGTTTCTCTATGTTTTTGCCCTTTTAAAACAAATATTCTTGAACTCTTTTCCCCTTTTATTTTCTATTCAAAAGCTTTGTTTTTTATTTTTTTACCAAATAATTATGATATCTTGTGTTGCACCTTTAGTTTTTTGTTTTACAAAACCTCTCACATACTTTTTAGGGTTCAGCAACTATGGAAAAGATTGTAGCAGTTGCAATGATTACCAGGAGGCTTCTACTGGAAGAACCAGAAACTGTGTGTAATCCTTTTCAATGATATCTTTCACATTTGGATGGATAATTTTGTATAAAATACAAATACTATGGTAGGCTATAAATTTCAGTTATAAAAGTTTCTTTACTATTTTCCTGCAGACCTCACAATCCCTGCCAATTAGTGATCGTGATCAGATAGAGATATATATATCATCATCAATTAAGAATGCATTTTCAAGGGTGAGTATTAAATTGCAAAGATGTTTCAATACATTGTTCTTTCAATTTCTATCTTCATTGAAATTCTAATTGGGTAATTATTATTATCTTCCACTTGACTGGTAAATGATAGACAACTCACAAAGCTTCCTGTTCATTGTTATTGGTTATATACATGTTCAAGTGAATATCTTTTAAGCATGACTTAATTATATATATTTATATTTTGATTGATTTTGTGCTGAGCATTAAATATATATTGTAGAATTTGGAATCAGATGTGTTCTTAAAACTGTTTTATGTCTTCTTGATTCTGCTATGTAATTGAATGCTTGTGAGAACATCTGCTTTTTTGTTTTCATCTTTTTAAATTGCAAACTGTTGGATAGAGCATGTCATTGTCTTTGTAGTCCATTGTTATGACTATCTTTTAGATTTAAGGAATTTGTTTACTTTCTGCAGACAGTGCAAGTTGTTGAAAGAGCTGATATGTCAAACGAGCATCCCTTAGCATTGCTTGCAGAAGAACTCAAGAAGCTCCTAAAACGAGAATCTGTAACTTTCTTGCCTGTTTTATCTCAAAGGCATCCTCAAGCAACTGTTGTATCTGGATCACTAGTTCACAAACTTTATGGGCTCAGACTGGTGAGTATATATATGGTTTGTTTATATATATATATATATATATATATATATATATATATTCTGATTACATTATGGAATATATCTTCAAAATCACTGAAAATCTGTTTTTTTTTTTTTTCAGAAACCCTTTCTGGATGGTGCAGAGCATTTAACTGAGGATGTCATTTCTGTATTCCCTGCAGCTGAAAGTCTAGAGCAGTTCATAATGGCACTTATTGCATCTGTATGCCATGAAGAAAATGCTGAGATCTTGTTGAAGAAATTGAATCTCTATCAGGTTAGGTGGTCAAATTTCTTTTGGAGAACTTAATTTCATTTTCCCTTCTTTTTTTTCTCTCCTAAAAGTGCTTATGGAGACATTTTCTCCAAACAGACCCATGGTCTTTTGTCATCTATCCTTCTATTTTCCTATCTTTATTTATTCTATACTTTGGTCCTTGCTCTTTTTTCTTGTTATAGATTGAGACAAAATCTGGAACATTGGTGTTACGTTGGGTCAATTCACAGCTTGGAAGAATTTTAGGTTGGGTAGAGCGGGTTTTTCAACAAGAGGTAAATACTTTATCAATAGTGCTATACTGTCAAATTCCAGTTGTTTTGATTGTGTTTATTACAGAGACCTTTCTCAAGGTCTAGTTTTATTGTCTTTTCGGAAGATTATTTTTGTAATATCTTTTGTATATTTAAATTAGCGTTAGAGTACTTAATCCTGGATAGTGGTGTGGAGTGGCTGACTCCAAATTTGGTAAAATGAAGAAGCAGAATGAGAAGGCTAACAAAGGATTCAGTGCAGATAATTTATAGTGCATACATTTTCCCAAAAATAGTAAAAAAGAATTACTAAAGATATAGCTGTCATTAATAATCAAAACCAGTAGTCTGTACACCAAATCACTATTAATTTGTTTAAAGAATAATGAAGTATAGTCAAATAGCATAATCAAAAGGTATAGGCAGCACAACACTGCGGATTGAAGTGAGAAAAAATGAAATAAGTTAATGATGAGTGAGATGGGTTTTAAATCCCATAATCCTGCTGATGCTAAAAAGGATAAGGATTCACCATGAAAAGTTCATTTGGGTTGGGTTGAGTTTATTTAACCTTATTCCCTCTCTCTCTCTCTCCGTGTATGTGTGTGTATATTATATATATATATATATATATATATATATGTATGTATGTATGTATGTATGTATGTATGTATATATGTATGTATGAGTGTGTTTATATATAATTAAGAATAATTTATATATTTATTTGTTAAAAAGGTTTAAAAACATAGAGTCAGGATATGAATCTATTATTAAAATAATACTTTACTTTTGCAATGGTGTAACTACTAGTTTTCTTCATTTTTTATGCTGCTTCTATAGTTCTACTAAATTTCCTCATTGAACAAAGGCTTTATTAACTTATTAGTAAACTTTCACAGCACTGGGACCCAATATCTCCTCAACAGCGGCATGCTGGTTCTATTGTGGAAGTTTACAGGATTGTTGAGGAGGTAAGAATGCAGTTGCCTTTATTGGATTATTATAAGGTTTTGTAACAACATAATTTTTCATTATCTTCCAATGTAAACTTTACTCCAGTGTATGTTTGTAAGTTATATTTTACCATATCTGCATCATTTTCCTTTTGGTATTATGCATAATAAGAAAAAAAACCATAATTCCCTTTATCTCAGAAAAAAGAGAGAAAATATAGACTAATCAACAATGGAAATAGTTCAACTAATCAAGAGTTCTTCCTACTTGGCAAAGGGATATTTTTATAGGTTCTTTACATCATTTGGAACCTTGATTCTGCAATTGGAAACTTAGTTAAAGTCATTATCAAATGGATGCTTCCTTCCTGCTCAAATGACATCCAAGACTGAAGAAATGTATTTACATATTTTCAGTTGCCCACTTGCATTACTTCCACTTTACTAATATTCAGCAAAATTATTCACTGCCTGGTTTATTAAGTTGTTGGCAAGATCGTATCCATGGAACAATGGGTGACAGCAGTTGCCCATGTATTGTAGCTAGTTGATCCAATCAATTTTTCTCATGGAATCAGTTGAATATTTGTAAAAGTGGCACTGGTACCGGGTTCCAAGGTACATCCTGAGGAGGTCGTGATAGAAATAGCCAGACAGGGCACAGGGAAGGACCATCAAAGACCAGGAAGGGGATTTTGATGAGTGGGTGGTGTTCGAAAGTGAATCACCTGTCATTTGAGTGTGTTCACATAAACTTCACATACTTTAGAAAGACTTTACATGGGGGGGTCCATGTGGCGGCTTGAAGCAGAGTGTTGACCGGGTGGGTTTTGCTGAGGGTGTCAGTGACTGCAATGGGCGTTAACTAAGGTGGCTGGGAAAGCTGCCAATCAATGGCCAATGGGAGTTGTGGTCTTGTTCACCTGCAAGGAAAAGAGAGAAAGAAAGAGAAAAATGGAACCTTGATCTGTCAGTAACATACAAATATGTACATGAATTGTGTTATAAGCACATACATGATTCTCTATTTTTGATGAATAATATTGATATAATAAAAGGGTAAAAATGTAATCCCCAAAATTAAGGCTATTCAATATTTCTTGATTAGCATAATCATATTTTTAACACCTTTAAAGTGAATAATTACTCACTTTAGAGGAGTCAGATCCAAAATAATATTTCTCTATTTTTTGGTCACGGAGCCACTTATTAGTTTTCTGGTCATTATAATATAACTATAAGTATAATTATAATTGATTTTATATCTTATTGGGTGCAGACAGTTGATCAATTTTTTGGTCTCAAAGTTCCAATGAGGTTTACAGAATTGAATAGCTTGTTTCGGGGCATTGACAACGCTCTTCAAGTGTATGCAAATAATGTTGTTAATGACTTGGGTGAGTAGATACTGCATATTTTTTATTTGTGGAGTATTCGCGTAAGACAATTTAATGATGGTTTAGGGATCTGTTCTCCATGAAATACTGAAAATGATTTTCGTCATAAGGACCTGGATTAACCCTGTTATATTATGGTGTCTTTAAGAATTTGCTTTGCATCCTTTTCTCCAAAGTTAACTGATGNTACTAGAATATCCCTAAACCCCATTAGACGTTCTCATTTTAGTCTTATTTACAGATAAATTTAACCACTTTTTAATTATTCTGCTGTGTCATCAAGATTTAAAGTTCTAATCATGTTACCTGATTATGTGGTGTTTTGTTAGCTTGATAATTATAAGGCTGATGTGATCAAATTTTTGATTGATGCATTGTAAAATTTGGTGGTTACAATATTTTACCAATGCTAGTGTATTGCCTACATCCTCACCATTACCAATTTCTTGACTATAATATGTTCTTGAGTAGATGGTGTCATTAGTGCATAATGTATATTTTTCTAATGTTTTCCAAAAGATTTTTTATGTATCAGTTTTCATCNTCTGTTAAGATTATGCATATTCTGTAGACACTTCATTCTTGTGAGTTATTAATCTTAAGGTGTCCCTTTAATTACACAGCCAGCAAGGAGGACCTAATACCACCAGTACCTATTCTCACACGGTACAAAAAGGAAGCTGGAATAAAGGCTTTTGTAAAGAAGGAACTGTTTGATACTCGTGTGCCTGAGCCTGATGAGTTAAGGCCCAGCCAAATTAGTGTCCTAACAACTCCAACACTTTGCGTTCAATTAAATACATTATACGTGAGTTCAAGCAAACCTGATTATACCTGTATTATTTTCACTCTTGTTTCTGTGGTTGTGAGGATATTACATTTTCCTTTGTCGCTCAAGAAACTTTTTTAATGATCTGCTTTTCATTCTGGTTAAATTTGTCATATTATTTTTAGAATTTCTGTATTCCATTTTGGATTACAGATCTCTTGTAATTTTTAGCAGCCATTTTTTCCTTCAACAACATTGTTTGAAAATTTTGAAGTTCGAATGTGGTTGGATAGAAAAATGTGCGGTTGTATTGGAAACCTCCTAGTTCTGTTTAGTAGTAATTTATTGGTGGATGCTGCTGAATATTATACTAAAACGTTAGGTGTTAAAGAGATGATGCAGAATTGAATTTTTGTTTTTTTAAAATTGTCAGATATTCAATCATGATAACCCAGTTGTTTAGCTGTACAAGAAATTTAGCATATACTGCTGGTACTGTCTTCACTGTATTATAAATATGAAAGGTAGTCTGTCATTAGCATTTTGGAGGGTTTACTGTCAATGCCTTATAGTT
>NW_014543978.1:251214-303549 GCF_000741045.1 Vigna radiata var. radiata | reverse complement strand
TACATGTTTCTTGTTTGTTATTTTTTCTTTCCTTTCACTTTTGATATTGATTTATTTAGTTGTTTAGGATTCTGCTGCATATGTATGTATCATTCTTTTCCATGTTAGCAAATTCTTACTGAAAGAAAACAAGTTACTGAGCTGAAAACCCGAATAAATTGTGATCTATTAGACCATTTTATTACAATTGTTCCAGTTGAAAGAGAAAGAACTAATGCAGAGGTGCCAAAACTTTCACAACAAATAGAGTCTCTTTATGTAGACTTAATGCACTAAGTGTAGGAAATCATTTTCCTATTTACAATATACCATTGACCTATAATTACAAAGATCCTAATTCAATAAGAAAACAAATCACTAAATACAAAATAAAAAGAAATCCAAACAGATTGTCTACGATACTCTAAAATAGTCTCAGGTACGTAAAGATGTTATCAGATATTTCTCAGATTTTGTAGCAGTTCCCAATAACATCAAATTAATGAAAGTATGAAGTTAATGAGGTGTCTGGCTCTTTAAACTTATGTCTTCTTGATATTACTAGTACCTGCATCATAAAGGATTGCATAGCACAACAACAAACCCTTGTCCTCCTGAGTTAGATCAGCTACATGGATCACACATCGCCATTCAACTCGTTAAAAGAACACCCAAACCCTAAACCCAGGTTTCATAAAGAATTTTATATGGGCTAAAATTCAACATAGGAAATGGTAAAAGATGAAGTATAATAGAGATAAAGCTTTATTAGATGAAATGGTAAGTTGTATTTCTAAAATCCAATTACAAAGAAAGAGGATTCAGCTATTTATAGCTGATTAAGAAAACAAACTAACTGAACTAACA
Source organism: Vigna radiata var. radiata (assembly GCF_000741045.1). Classification (NCBI taxonomy): domain Eukaryota; kingdom Viridiplantae; phylum Streptophyta; class Magnoliopsida; order Fabales; family Fabaceae; genus Vigna; species Vigna radiata. The sequence continues at coordinate 302,703 of NW_014543978.1, read as the reverse complement.
AACTGTACTGACACTAATGAAGTAGTCACTTAGTCGAGCTAAAATTTATGTAATAGCAAACTGATTTACAGTACAATAAATATCAATAGTATAGTCTACTCTAATAAATGGAGGAAGAAAATAAGCAAAACACTTGAGGAATACAAAAGTAAGTATAATCTTGTTTTGTTTTGTTTAAAGAAAAACATCTGAATATGATTGATAACAATTCTGGTCAGAGTGCAGTAATGGTGAACCAAAAGAACAAGTAAGCCCCTTTGAAGACATGGTAAAGTAAGAATAGCGAGTTGTAGCCCTTAAATCTTCTTTCTCAAGCAAGATCTCAAGAAGAATTTAGAAAATCATTTATCAAATTGGATGCCATGGACTAGATGTAGAAATTACTACTCTGAGAGGTAGTTAAAGGACCCAGCTGCTGCTTAAGTAAATGGTAGAGAATATCCTATGCTAGATGTTGTAAGCACTTAGTATAATGGATGCCTAGTCAGCGTTTTGTTGTAAATAACTGAAGTCAGTTATACTGAGACTTCCAGAACTCTTCTTAATAATCTTCTGTTTTAATGCCTCTCTTTATACTTGTGCTATCTTCTTTCAATATGTTGTGATATTAATTTAAGTTTTGTTTGCATTTCCAGTATGCCATTAATCATCTGAATAAATTGGAAGACAACATCTGGGAGCGATGGACAAGTAAAAGGTCCCATGAAAAACTCATAAGTATGTGCTGAACGCTTGTCTTTGTATCTGTATTTTGTTGGTTACTATTAAAATTATGATGTCTTATCTAATGAACGAAAATTTTATTGGATTAATAAAATAATTGTCATGGGATTAGCCATGAGGCTCTGTTGGGACTGGGAGGGGGATTTGTCATAAAGTACTTTTTGAACTTTTTTTTTTCTGTCCTCAATAAATAAATTGCAATGCTAGATATGATTCAACTTATCAATGAAAAATGTGATTTCTACAAGATGAAATGATTATGCAAAACAAGTTTGTTACTAATACCGGGTTTGATCTCTAATAGTCCATCTATATGTACATGAGAAATTGTCAGTACTCCATCTATATACTGTTTGTGTCTTTTTGTTTTTTTCTCAAATTGATAATAATGATAATTGATGAGAGCTCTGAAACTGGTAATTTCTGACTCTTTCCCTATAATCCTTTCATCAATAGAGAAATCCTTAGATGAGAAGTCCAAAAGTTTTTCCCAGAAGGATACTTTTGAGGGAAGTAGAAAAATCATAAATGCTGCTATGGACCGCATTTGTGAGTACACAGGTGAGAACATGAATCTTTGTCTCTTTTTAACTTGTAAATCAAACTTCTCTAATCACCTTGTTGGGTTAATTATCCACTTGCAGGAACTAAAATTGTCTTTTGTGATCTGAGAGTTCAATTTATGGACAATTTATACAAACCAAGTGTCTCTGGCTATAGGTTGGATGCACTTATAGACCCACTTGATATGGTAAAGTTTGTCTCATTAGAAAAGTGCCATGTTTTATATTGTACTTGTTAGATCACATTTAATTGCAAATACATCGTGTGAATAACATGTACCGAGTAAAATCGTTAATTTTTAATTTCAGAATGCTTAAATGTTGAAATTAAAATACCACTTGGAATATTCAGTCGAAAAGATTTTTAAATGTCTGTTTTAACAAGCATTACTCACCAGATTTTATGCAGATAAAGTCTTAAAGTTTTGCCAATTTAATTGATCTGTTTTTCACTTTTGACTTATTGTAGGAACTTAGCCAACTTTGTGATATTGTTGTGGAGCCTCTGAGGGACCGCATAGTGACTAGTCTTCTTCAGGCATCATTGGTTGGTATCTTAGCCTTTCTTTCCATAATCATTTCTCTACTATTATTGTGATTTTAACATTTTTCCTGCATACTAGGATGGCTTACTCCGTGTTATCTTAGATGGGGGTCCATCAAGAGTTTTCTTTCCCAGTGATGCAAAATTATTAGAGGAAGATCTGGAGACCTTAAAGGTAGATATCTGACTCCAGTCAATTCAATGCCATCCACAATTTGCAATAGGCTCTCTTTGGATCTTTTGAACTTTCTTTTCCATAAAAAATGAGTTTTGAGTAGGCCAATGTTTCAAAATCAATGAATGGTGATGTGCTTCTTGTAGGAATTCTTTATATCAGGAGGGGATGGGCTCCCTCGGGGTGTGGTCGAAAATCAGGTTGCACGTGTTCGGCATGTGATCAAGTTGCATGGCTATGAGGTTAGTGTTTAAAAGGTTTAAATATGCTTTTGGTATTTAAAACATGTTTTGATTTTTCTTTCGACTTCTTACAAAAGTTATCTTGCCTTTTGGTCCCAGAAAATATGTTGTATTTCATCTTTGCCGTTACACTGATTTTGTTCACTAGACACATTATCATCAGATGAAAAATACGATAAAAACTTTTACTGGGACCACTTATCAAACTCAGATTTTTCCACGGGTGAAATACTACTATTTTTTCAGGGGTCTGAAGTTATGAAAAATTTATTAAGACTTAGAAAAATCCAAATATCGTTAGAGAACAAACATATTTAAACCTATTGAAAATTTTCTCAAACTAGTTCATTGGTAGACATACCCTATGATTATTACAACAACAATAATAAGAACCATATCAAAATAGGCAAGTTCTTGTATCAACAAATTATACATTGGCTGCTGAAGGGCTAATAATAATACAGCCCTCCTTTACCAAGATTTGAAACAGATATAGTTAATTACTACTGATAACAATGTTTTTCTTGCAACTTTCATTCATCAGAAAGTATACAATAATCTGTGTTATTCTGCAGACTCGAGAGTTGATTGATGACTTGAAATCTGCTAGTGGCATGGAAATGCAAGGTGGAAAAAGCAAACTGGGAACTGATTCCAAAACTCTATTAAGAATATTATGCCACAGGAGTGACTCAGAAGCCTCTCAATTTCTGAAGAAACAATACAAAATACCCAGTTCTTCTGTATGAGGAGGAATGTGTACAACAAAAGGGAAGCTGCAAAATTTTCATTTTGGTGCTAGCTTTCTGTGAATATTCATTGCTGCCAATGTGTCATTTTTGGTTGGAACTGAAATTATTAAAATTACTCATTTTGTGTATGATTAGGAGGCATGAGTGAATTTTCTTTCCTTTTTTGGTTTAACTTTGCTTAAAATGCTGATGTTCATTTGTAAAATTTCCTCCTTGTGAATACTGTAAGAATTTAATTAGTGCAACTGCGATTCTTTTTACAAGGATAGCTGTTTTATGTTAAGAAAACTTCAACTGAATTTGCAATTTATAACCTAACTTCCTAATAAAGCTATTTTCATTTTATTTTACATGAATGGACTATTGATGAAGAAAATTTTACACTTAGGAAAACAAAAATCTATTTATGTTGTTGCCTTACCCTTAACCTCACACTGAAACGATTATAGATATATCCTCTTTCTAAGTTTACATAGATTAAGATGATCATCGCAAAAACAAAAAATACACAATGACAGATAACACAAAAAATACAAGGGTAAGGTAGTGTAAACAAAAAATATCACAAGATAATTAAGATTTCAACATAGATCATAAAACTAAACAAAGTGTACAAACATTCGAGAAACATGTGATACACCTAGACTTGATTCATTCGGATATTGTATGATGTCGAGTTACAAAGGTTCCTACACCTGTGTGGTGGAACAACTGGATTATCATAAGGTTAGTCCTTTAAATGCCCTTTGCCAATTGGAGATAGGTACCCAGGCTAGGACTTCTTGCTATTCTCATGACATGACTCATCACTCTTTAATTGAGCATGGATGATCATTAGAATGTCAAGATAAATCCCAACTTAACTCTGACCATTCATACTAACAACAACTGAAACCACCAATAAGAAATTCTTCCTTGGAACTCTTTTTCACAACTTTTCATCCACAGATAAAACATCTCATATAATTTACATGAATCATTAAACATCCATCAATAACAAGAAATGATTCACCCAATCAGAACACCAAACAAACTAAAACAATTAAAAACCAAGATTGAAAGACTAGCGCCCAAGAGCTAACGCTCATTGCCATGGTTACTGAAAACTAGTGCCCAAGCACCTAGAGGCTGGCGCGCAGCGCCCTAATCTCTGAAAATTGGTGCTCAATGCCCATAAAAGGGCGCTTAGCGCTAGAGGCTATGGTCAAGGGACACTCAGGCCCCATACCAATTGATAACACACTTCGAAAAATGCTTTTAATGCATATGAGACTTGTTCAATTGATCAAAAGGGTTTCATACACACTAAAATTCATGTGAAACACATTTAGAGATGAAAACAATTACTTCTTTGATTATAAGAACCAAGAATAGTTGTATCAATACATTTTTTACCACCCAAATGTGCCTAAACTTCAGCTTATTATGATAGGTGATCTTTTACCTGTTATAATATATTTAACTTTTATTATGAAAATGCCACTGCTACACCTATTATGATAGGTTTTTTAAAATATGTTATAATATATCTTAGTTTTATTACAAAATTACCACCGACCAATGTATAATGATAGGTGGGTTTCACCTATCATAGTATCCCATCATAGAATCCAATTTTTCTACTAGTATTCCTAGTGAGGCAGTTGAAGTTCACTTTGTTACTTGTGGTGAAGAGGCAAATGAAGGACACATAAAGGACATGGAGGAAGTGGTTTCCAAAGTGGGTGACAAAGAGGATAATTTACATAAGGAAGAAGTGGTTGAGATTGTCGAAGAGGGTGGAATGGGTTTGGAAGAGGGTGATGGTGCTGAGGAACATGATTCAGAGGGTGAATGTGTTGAGCAACAAGGTTCACATGTTAATGTGGCTGTAGAGGTTGAAATGGGTGAGGAAGAATGTGATGGTGGTGAGGAACACGAAGAGGTTGAAACGGCTGAGGAAGAGGAAGAGTGTGATAGTGGTGAGGAATAAGAGGTTGAAATAGGTGAGGAAGAGGAAAAGTGTGATGGTGGTGAGGAACAGGAAGAAGTTAATTTGGAAAAGGGTGATGGTGGTGATGAACATGATTATCTTCATGAAGAAGAGGAAGGGGGGAATGTGGTTGAGGAGGAAGTAGAAGCTTCAATTGCAGAATGTCTGGATGGCAGTGAAGAAGAAAGAATGGCTAATGATGATGATAGGTTTGGTGTTGAGAATGATAGGGTGGACCAAGTTCGTAGAAACATTAATCTAGTTTTGGATAGGTGGAATGTAATGAAAAAAAAAAAAAACGTGTGACTAGAAGAGACAATGTTGGGGAAGGTTATTTATAATGAATGAAGAAGTTGGAGACCATGTCATCAATGAAGAATAAAATAGTGATGAATTGGATTCAGATGTAGATAGTGATGAGGATGTGAGGTTGAAACGGGGCAACTTTAAAAAGTATAGACAAGATGATATGAACAAGAACTTCAAATTCAAATTGGGGATGGAGTTCTGTTCATTAAAAGAGTTTAAAAATGCACTAATGGAGCAAAGTGTATTAAATGTAAGAGAGGTTAAGTTTGTGAAGAATGATCTGAACAGAGTAAGGGTAATTTGTAAAAAAAAATGTGGTTTTCTTATTATGGCTAGCAAGGTAGGAGGCAAGCAAACATTTAAGGTCAAAACCTTGGTTGGACGACACAAATATGGAAGGGTTTTTGGAAAAAAAAGTGCAAATGCAAACTGGATTACACAAGTATTAGTAGACAGGTTTGTAAACATGGATAACATGACAATCAACCAAATCATTGATGACATTAAGAAGTCATTCAATGTTGGAATAACTGCTTGGAAAGCTGGAAAGGCCAAGCAAATTACTTTGGATTCTTTGGTTGGTGATGGAGAATGACAATATGGTTGTCTATATGATTATGTGGGTGAATTGTTAAGAGTGAAGTCTGAAACCTTTAAAATTAAAGTCAATCAACCCCAACCAAGTTTGCCACCAAGATTTGGGTCATTTTATATGTGTGTTAGAGGGTTGTAAGCAAGGCTTCTTAGGAAGTTGTAGGCCCTTCATAGGGGTAGATGATTGTCATATGAAGACAACATATGGTGGTCAGTTATTGGTGGCAATGGCCAGAGACCCCAATGACCAATATTTCCCACTAGCTTTTGCTGTGGTTGAAAATGAATGCAAAGAAAGTTGGAGATGGTTTTTGACTCTATTTCTGGATGATATTGGTGGCATTAACTCTCAACGTTGGGTTTTCATTTATGATTAACAAAAGGTATTTTCATTTTAATGTTTTCCTATTTTTATTTTGTAGTAGTCACATTATTTACTATTGACCAAGACATTTTGTGTTTTACAAGAACTAATGACAATTTTTTATGACATCTTGGATGAGTGGAACATAAATTGTGCTTAAGGCACTTGTATAACAATTACAAGAAGAAATTTGGTGGAAGAGTGTTGATTAGAGATCTTATGATGGGGGCTGCCAAGGCCACATTTCAACAGGACTGGGAAAAGAAAATGGGTGAGTTGAAGAATGTTAACATTGATTCTTACAATTGGTTGCTAGCTATTCCAACTAAGTGTCGGTGTAAACATGCATTTAGTAGTTATCCTAGATGTGATGTCTTGATAAATAATTTGTCTGAGTCATTTAATATATAGTACAATTTTACTAGCTAGAGACAAACCTATCATAACTATGATGGAATGGATTATAACTTACATTATGAGTAGGTTTGCAACACTTAGAGAAAAAGCAAAGACATATCCAAGAGTTGTTATGCCTAAACCACGAAAAAGGCTTGATAGGGAAGTAGAGAAGAGTGGAAATTGCATTCCAACTTGGGAGGGGCTGCAAAATTTGAAGTCACTCACGACTTTACAATAGACGAGTTTGTAGTTGACTTAAGTAACCATACATGTAGTTGTTACTTTTGGGATTTGGTAGGAATACCTTGCAGGCATGTTGTGGTTGCCATAAGTTACAAAGTAGAAAACCTTGAAGAGTATGTACATCCTTATTACAAGAAAGAGGCTTATGAAACTTGTTATGGCCTTGAAATTGTTCCAATCAATGGACAACAACTGTGGTGTACTTCTGAATCTGGTGCACTATTGCCTCCAATTTATAAAACACCCCTTGGGAGGCCTTAAAAACTAAGAAGGGAGGATGATGAATAGGTGAGTCATACAAAATTGTCAAAGAAGAATCTTCTTATGAAGTATAGCAACTGCAATGAATTTGGTCATAATGTAAGAACATATAAAAGAGGAAAGAAAAGCAAAAAGGTACAAAATCATTCTTTTACAACTTCACTTATTTATACATTCATAATTATTTACACTATTATAATTGCAATGTCGCTTACTCCATTTACAAAACACAAGGGGAACTTCAAGTGCAGGAGGATCTGGCAGCACGAGGGCAACTTCCACTGCAGGAGATTCTCAAGCATAAGCAGCTCCATCGTCACAAGGTGGAGGAACATTAAGAATGAGGACTTCTCAACCAGGAGGACCTCCAACAACATCACAACCTGGAACAAGTGGTAGTGGAGCACGACCTGCATCAACTAACCAAGCTGGAAGAAGAACATCCTCATGACTACTGGCTGCACAACATCTAGGGTCCCAAGCTAGTACCAATTGAAGATTTAGTGTAGCCAAACATTTATTTTATTGTATTTTGTAAATCACAGTCACCCACTTAGGGAACAATAGTAGTGGGTACAGTGAGTTTTTAACATCTACCAGCATATGTAATTGTAAGGGACCACTCAGGGAACTATAGTACTACTTGCACAATATTTTTTGTCAGTGGTAAGGGACCACTTAACTTACTTATCTTATTTAATAGTATGGGACCACTTCAATTACTTTTAATTTGTTGTATTCCAACTTTACATTATGTCAAGTTAACTTTATTTATTCCAACTTTGGTGTCATGTATATGAGTTTTTATTGCCTACTGTCAAGTAGGATTCCAACATCATAGGATGCATAAGATATAAGCAGGGTGTCATGTATCTTGACTTTGAATTTTTTGAAAACAATACTGATATGGTGTATTTTTTATTCAGTGTTTAAATCTCTGAATCAATATGAAAACATGCCATAAGCAGGGAGTGGCTCCTTAGTCAATCAGGATACTTTGTTTCCTTGCCATTGTGATAGACTCTGAATTTTAGCAGGCAAATTACAGACCGTGACATTTGCTACAAATGAACTCATTCAATTAATCATATAACAAGCACATTTGTCTTCTGTGAAAATCAGAATCAAGGACAATATTAACATCATCAAGCAGAATTTGGAGATAAACTCAAGTACCTCATTTTACTCAACCATAATTCTTAATTACAATTCGTCTTCAACAAAAACATAATACAAAAGAAAATTATTAACGCCCATGACACAACAAACAACAACAACGTCATTTTCCCAACTTTCTTCTCTTGTTCTAATTTCATTTTCAACTTGTCGTTCTTCTTCCTTAGATCCAATACAAGTTTTTCATTTTCCAAACACATTTCAAGTTTTTCACGTTTTCTTTCAAAGCATCCTTCAATTTCAGAAACTCCTTCATCAAGCCATTTAAAGTAATTACAAGTTGAATTACTTTGCAATCAAAGTAATACACGATTAATACAAAATTCAGGACATGAACTGAAAGATTTAGTCAGTTACTGCCCAATTTCTACATCTATAAAATAACATTCCTTTGTTCTTCAAAGTAGTTGCCTTCAAAAGCAACAATGTTTCCCCACAACCACATAATTTAGATGGTAACCGTGAAGATGATCCACAACTTTGCGACTTTCCCGAAACAATGGTCCTTCGCATCCAACCATTTCCTCCACTGTCACCTTTCATTTCACTACAATAAAGAAATCCCTTCATCAGCTTTCGTGCCCACCCAAACCCTATATCCCCAATCCTTATATTCACATGAAGAAGACCAAAACAAAATGTATCAACTTACCTCCTCAACAAGACGAACTCCAACCTTCAGATGTACCTCCTCAACTTTCTTTGCCCCCAATTGCACTGACGAAGAAGAACCCAACTTCTTAAAATCTCATTTATAAGAGATGATGAAGTAAGGTTCAACCAAATGCACACACTTAACATGCTTAATCTCATTTCAAAAATTAAACAAGCAACATGGCAGAGAGTAAAGAGGGAAGTTGGCATCAGACGTTGGCTCATCATTTGCTACATCAAACAAAAGTTAATGTCAATAATTTTAAGGTCTAATTGTAATAGTTTCAAAACTAAGAGGACTAAAAGGAACAAAAGTTTAAAATAGGGACTAAACCCAAAATCGTGTGATACTTAAGGGACAAAAAACTGAAAATATAAAATGTCATATAGTTATCTCGTATAACTATACATATATTCCATATTTACTACTCCAAAAAGAAAAGAAGCTAAGAATGTATATAAGGTTTTTATTTTTTTCAAAAGTTAACTAAACTAAACTAACTACTATACTCCAACTATACATCTGCACTATCACCTCCTCCATCGAAACATCCTCACCATTTACTCACACCAACTAGGTGATCATTGTCAAAGAGATCAAACATACACAAGCAAATAAATAAGAAATACACAAAAAGATAAGTTAATGTAAAAAGAATGAAACACACGATATTAAGGTTCATCATGCAACACTTTTTATACAAAGATAAACAATCATCCTAAGCATACCATCAACCTAGACTTGAACATCCAAATATGAGCATCCAAATATAATATGAATGTCAAGCTAAAAGTAGCATAACCATTATAGCCTAAGACTATGAGATTTTTTTTTTCTATGTGTATATTTATTTTTCAATTTTAACTTTTAAACCAAAACTTTTGAGTTAAAATAACTTTTTTTTTTATTGATTTTATTCTTTAAGTAACTATTTCTTTAAATTTAATGATTTTTTTAATTTAACTTTTTTTAAACTTTATAATCTATTTAATTATAAAAATACTTACAAAATAAATAGAAATTATTTATAATCATTAAAATTATTTATATTTAATTTTATAATTAATATATAACAACAATAATAATTTTTTTTTATTATCATAAAAAAATAATTTATAAAAGTGAATGTCCTATAAGTATAAATATAATTTTTAATAATTACATTAAAACATTTAAATAATATAGTTTAAATTATATATAACTTTGTTAGAGTGACATTAAAAAATGTATATGATAGTTATTTTTAAGTTGAGAAATTATTATTTAGTTATTTCTGGAGAGACAAATCTCAATTCTTTTTTTTTTTGTTTTTTATTAGTAAAAAATAATTAATTTATTAATAAATAAAACTATTTAATTGAAAAGTAATAAAAAGGAAGTTATAAAGAATATTTGTCTTCGATAAAATAACATAAATTATAGATAATTCAAAATAGAAAGTATAACTCCTTGTTCGGTACCTCAACCACATAGAAGTTTTATTTAAAACTAACGTCAACCTGGGTCCACCAAATGTTCGGTCCAAGAATTAACGGTCAAGATACAAATATATTCATGATGAATCTTTATAACAGTTGAAAAGTAACAAAATTGAACGGTGGGGATTCATTTACAACCGTTAAGCGATGGTCACACACCACAAAATATCTCACTAAAGTTATCTCTTTCGCTTTCCACAATCTCACTCTGACACACGTGTCCTCTTGTATTCTAAGTGTTCTTTTTTTCCTAAACAGTTTTTTTTAACGGTTTAATAATAAATTTCAAATTTAATTAACATGTAATAAGAAGTTTATTTGTAACGTAGAATAATTACATTAAACGTCTATGTAACTCTTTCAGTGAGTTAATTTTAGATTTTTTAATGTAATTATCTCTTTAATCTCTATTTTTTATATATTAAATTGAATTTAGTATTTTAAGTTTAAATTATTAATAATAAAATTAATTTTATAACATAATGTAAAATATTTATCATAGATATAAACCACAATTTATATGTTCAAAAAAATATTTATTACAATTTAAAGGATAAATTTTATTTCATTTAGTTTTATTATTTTCCTAAAATAAATTATATATGTATATTCACCCTTTTAAAATACTTGTTGTTAATTAATATATTTTAAATGAAAAAGAAATTATAATGTCTTTGTAATGTCCATTAATGAGATTTTAATGTAGGTTATAAAAGTTAATAAATAAATCTATCTTATAGCAGTTATTACTAATCTATACTATTATAGACATTATTTTATTTGGTGTTTACATTTTATTTCCTATTTTTTCTTTAAATATTTATAATAAGAAACCTTTTTTAAAAAATATAAAAAATTTCTATAACAAAATTATAAAATTTAATAATACACATTTATCTTTTTCACTAATATTAATTATGTGTACTAAATTGTTTAACTTTACAGCAGTTACTATTAAAATAAATTAAATATAGTATTAAATCGTTTGATGATACATTTTGTTTTATATTATTACCCATTAAACATTATTTTGAAAAGAATTTATTAAAATTTATGTTTTCAAAATAAAATAGTACATGTAAAAAGTAAACAATTAAGAAAATCAAGTATTTAAATGAAAAAAATAGTAAAAGATAATGGATAACTTTCTTTTATTAATTACAAGAAAAAAAAATGGATAATAGACTGAAAATATTCATTATATAATTATCTAAATTACAATATAGATATATAAATATTATTTTACTGCGGGTGGGTCCCACTTTTCTCCTTGTAATGCTTAACTCACTCCCTATGTAAGAGAAGAGAAAGAAGAGTTTTTGTGTATATAAAATTCAATAAGTAATTTCACTCAAACCCCTCTCTCTCTACAATCAGGTTCTCTTCTCTGTAAAAGCTTCTCTCTAATTTTCTTGCTGTTCCTTGTTTTCTGGCGTTTTCTAGCCTGTTTTTTCACGCTTGATGTGCCTTTGGTGGTTTTGCTATCGATGTTGATGGTTTGTGTTTTCTATGCAGCGGAGGTTTTGTTTATTGGAGGATCTGATGTACTCGCTGGTGGATCTCAATTATATTCACGATCATGATGGCCCTTGAAAATTCGGGTTCGTATTTTAATTGCTCTAATTGCTAATTTTTGTTCTGAAAATTTATTTTAAATTGGTTTTTTTTATTGAGGTAAATTTTCTCTATCGGTTTAAATTTCGGTTTCTGGTTTTATGGTGCGGGTGCGTTTCTTTTGCGTGTGTAGTTCATGATTAGGATTTTTTTTTCTTCCTGTTGGGGGTACTGTGTCATTGGCTGCTTGTTTCATGGTGGTTCAATTTTGGTTTGTTCCGTAATTTGGTGCGACTGGGAGTAATGCATGTGTGAATTGGGTTTGGAATGGGTGGTTTTTAGTTGTTTAGGGTTTGAATTTGCTGGTTGAACTACAGGGAAGGTGGATTTTCGGTTATGCAACTGAGGTGTTTAGATTTTGATTATTAGACATGTTGGAGTGAGGACGGGAAGTGGGTACCTACTGTGAGAGTGTCTGTTGGTTTGAGTTGGAGGGATGCGTGAATAGCTTAGACTTTAGTGTCTAACGTATATGCCAGAATGAATAGTGTAGGAATTCTGACGCGGGGAGCAGAATTTTGGAACTTAGTTCATTAGATAAAATATATAAATCTTTTAGATAGCAATTTATTTGACTATACTTGGTTAGCAGACCCATATTGGTTAATGTGCATCTGATAGCAGAGTGTGAATAAGACTTTTTTCGTGGTGAGAGATATTTTGATTACTTGTTGTGCATCTTAAGTGCTTGTTGAAAATTAAATGAAAATTGTCAGTTGTCATCTTTCATTGGAAATAGATTCATAGTTTCAGTTTTGTTTATTATCCAATCCTTTGGGCAAAACTGAATATCTTAGTGTTATATGTGCACATAGATTCTCTTTAGTCTCTGGTCTTTTATATGCAAATTTTTTTCAAGATTTCCATGTTCATGTTTCGGCCTATCATGATCCTTTCTATTTCTTTTGTGCAGAAAATATGCAAATAAACTGTGAGGCATCTTTAAAATGCCTCCCGGGCAAGGTATTTCCTTGCAATTTTCAGAGTAATGGAAGTTCTATGGAAGGTTTTACAGAGGTTAAAAATGAGCCTGGTACTCACCCAGCTGGGGATGTTACTGAGCCTAACTGCCGTTTGGGCAGTGAGTTTCTTGAGCCTTCCAATGAATTTCACAGCAAACCTACTTATCATCAAAACTACAGCACCTGGACACCCTGCCATTTTAGTGCTCACAAGGTGCAGCAATGCCAAATGAATGGTTTTGATGGCCATTTTTATCCTTATCCTGTTGAGAACCAGCTTCAGTATGTTCCAATTAACATGGTTGCTCAAGGTTATCCACGGGAGCAATATCAAGAATTTCAGTATTTTGTGGTGATAGACTTTGAGGCTACCTGTGACAAGGATAAAAATCCTCACCCTCAAGAAATAATTGAGTTTCCATCTGTTATAGTGAGTAGCATCACTGGCCAGCTGGAAGCTTGTTTTCAAACATATGTGAGGCCTACCTGCAATCATCTGCTGAGTGACTTCTGCAAGGATTTGACTGGTATCCAGCAAATTCAGGTGTGTTAAGGAAAATATTACAAGCCATTATAAATGTTTTTATTTGTTGTGATTTTTACCTCTTCATTTGTCCTTATGTAACTAACAATTATATTGCTTTGATTGTCAAATGTCTTGATTTCTGAAGTATTCATAAATGGTGATTCCCTTGGCACAATATAGGTGCCCATAGTACTCTTGTTAACCAGTAATGTATGCTGGAGAGTGGTAGTATAAAGCAAGATTTTATGGATTAGAAATTAATTCATTATTTGTATTGAATTAGAGAAACGCTTGAGGCTAAACTTATGTCTAATTAACCCACAGTGGAAACTATCTATACAGTATGCAATATTAATTATTAATTATTAATTACAGAAAGAATGGTTTTTTAGATTAGAGCTAACCAACAATAAATACTTACCCAATAGTAATGCCAGCAAAACTCACACTTACACATAAGCTTAATTTTAGCATTCTACCTCTAAGCTGTAACATATATCTCATATGGCCCAACTGTTCAACAAATTAAGTCAATCTGAGCTGCAAGCTTAAGAGATTTAATAAATAAGCTAACAATGTTTGAGTTAACAGAACAGAACCACTAGCAATCTCTCTTGCAAGGACCCTTTTATGAGAAAATGGTAGCCAATCTCAATGTCCAGTGGATCTTGGTGTACACGAATCTGTTTCATTCTGTTAACTTCTTCCATTTTCGCGTTCATTGGTTTACAAATGCCTTAGCTACTCAACTTTTGCAATAGATCTAGCAATTATGTTCTGTGTTTTGTAATTCTCAATGAGATTAAGTTACTTTCTGTCAAAAACCAATACTCTGTAGTTTATGTTCTATTTGATGATAAACTTGCTCAACCAGGATCAAAATAGCCAACAATTTTAGCATTGCCTTTGTTTTCATAAAGTAATTCTTTTGCTATTGCTCTCTTGATGAATATAAAAATGCAAACACATCCCAACAATCATGACAAGAAGCATTTAAAAAATTGCTTACCACAGTCAAAGCAGAAATAGCCCCCCCAATTAAGGTTAGAAGGTAAAGTACATGAGTTTAATGATAAGATGTCTATATCCAATAGGGTATGTAAGTGGCTCCCCTTAGGACTTTGGCAATGGGATCTATCAGAATATCTGTGTACTATGGTTTGTTCTTTTGACTACATCTATAAGCATACTTTCTTTTGAGTGATGGCAACACTTGCATTCAGTTGGGGAACTTGATCTACTTTTCTTTTTGGGTAAAATTGATATAAAATGTTGTTTAAAATTATAAATTCTGCTTTGATCATTACTTTTTGGAATGATTGTTAAGTCTATGTATGTTAGAGTAATCATTAAAGTCTAAGAAGGGGGTAGTGTGTTGGGAACCTCTTCCAGTTGTACCTAGTTCTATACCTAGGGGTCTAGGGCAGTCTTTTGATCTTTCATCTTTCCATTGTATCTATTTTCTTTCATTATAAATAGAAGATCATAAGAGGGGTCTTTCAAGCACTCGAAAATATATTTTCTCTCTCTTTAATCTGAAGTTGGTATCAGAGTAGGTCGATCCCACTCTGTAGGTCTCTATAATCTTTGGTGCATTGTCTCTCTGTATTTGCCTTTTGTCATCGGGCACTACAGGCTACCATCACAATTTCTTGCGGCGACCATTAGATCTAGATCGTCTCTTTGAGTGACAGTCAACCCCGTTCCACTCATTTCCATGTGTTGCCTTCTCCTCGTCTGAACTTCATCGCGCCACCATTATAGGTATCATGGAAGCTT
Organism: Vigna radiata var. radiata; assembly: GCF_000741045.1. Taxonomy (NCBI): domain Eukaryota; kingdom Viridiplantae; phylum Streptophyta; class Magnoliopsida; order Fabales; family Fabaceae; genus Vigna; species Vigna radiata. Next base: position 287,372 of record NW_014543978.1, on the reverse strand, counting down.
CCTTTCTCTGTTTTAACCATTTAAACTTCATTTCGACGAAGTCCAAAAGTCATCCTAGCGATGGTCATCCTAGGGTTTTCTCTGCCCTAGTTGTTTTCCTCTTCTCTGTCAAAGGAAATGTCTATTAGAGTTGTTGTCTCATTCTTGGGAAGTCTTTCCATTACTTTCGAGAAACTAAAAGGAAAAAATTACCTCTCTTGGTCTGCATTTGTTGAAATGTGGTTCTTGGCTAAGGTTATCATGAAAACCTTGAATATGATGGAAGCAATGTGTCTCATGAGAAAGATGAGCAGTGGAAGCAAGTTGATTTCCAGCTGTGTGCGCTAGCAATTGATTGAACCAAGACTATTGGGAACACTTAGAGCTTTTAAAAGTTGCAACTCATTTTGGAAGAAAGCTCAAAACATTTTTGTGAATGATGTTCAACTTCTTTATGACTTTGCCAATAGGCTTGCGTCTCTTAAAGAGACTAATCATGATATGGTATCCTTCATGAATGAAGCCCAATATGTAGTTGAAGAACTAAAGATGTTCTTGGAGGTGGAGTCTTTGGATGAGATCAAGAACAAACTTGACAAATGGTGATGATCCTTTGCGCTCTACATCCAAACTTTGATCATATTAGAGATCATCTATTAACATGTCATGAAGTCCCATCAATGGAAAGTTTGACTTTCTATTATTCATTTTGATTTTTAGGGACCTAGTTGTGTCTCATCCTTTGGTTTAAAATATTTTTTAACATTCATTGATGAATATTTCAGATGTACTTAGGTTTATCTTATGAAAGATTGTTCTAAATTATTGCCCATCTGTACATCCTTTTTGAATGAAATCAAGAATCAATTTGGGCAAACAATTAAAATTTTAAGAAGGGATAATGCCAAAGAGTATGTCTCCTTTAATTTTTTTAAAGTGTTAGGTTCATGTGGCATATTATATCAGTCTACTTGTCCTTATACACCACAATAATATGGTATTGTAGAAAGGAAAAATAGACATTTGTATGAGATTGTTCACACCTTAATGCTTGTTGCTAGTATTATGGTCCATCATTGGGGGATGTTGTACTTACCAGATGTTTTCTTATTAATAGGACGTCATCCTCTTCTCTTGGTAATAAGGTTCCTTTTTCCATTTTTTTTCCAAATGATATGTTCTTTCATGTTCCTCCTTGTATGTTTGGTTGTATATGTTTAGTTCATGATTTGTCTCCAAGGTTAGATAAACATTCTGCCCGCGCTATCAAGAGTCTTCTTGGGTTACTCTTTACCTAAAAAAGGTATCAATGTTACTCTTCTATGACCACAAAGANCATGAACACGAATCCTAATGCAAGTAGAAACAAGGTCGTTTTGGATTTAAAGGAGAAACCCTCTTGACTTGCCAACTCGGTTGGATACTCGCGAGTTCAATCGAGTTCATGACTAGTCTACCGAGTTTGCTCCATTTGCTCCAAAAGTGAGTTTGCTTCAAAAGTGAGTTTGCTCCAAATTATATATTAATTAATATTTAAAAAACTATATGAATAAAAAAAATTTAAATAATATATAAATATAAATAAGATATTAATTGATATTTAAATAATTATATTAATAAAAAAAATAATTTCATTTTGTAGTTGATCAGAGTATATGATGGAAGAAGAAATAGGAAACATTTATAAAGTGTAGAATCGTGATTAGTGAAAAGCATTGGGTTGGGTTTGTAAAGTCAAAATTCAGCATATAAAATAATGTAACAATTATTGAATTATTTAGAAAGAAAAGTTTGCTTTTTTCCATACTCTTCTTCCTTCACACCCCTTCCTGTTCCTTATTTCCTTTGTGACCTGCAACTCTACTTGTGTTCATGGTGTCAAATCTGGCGCTTCTCTAGTGCTTCTAAGACGTGGACAATGTCTTCTAAGTATGTCTGGAAATAAGCGCGTATCTGGCCCAAATAAGTGTGCTTGACACCGTGTTGTGAACGCACTTGACAGGTGTCCATATCCACAACGCTTCTTATGGGAAACACAACTCAAAGGCCATGTCGGAGCTTTATAGGTTGTACTTGGGTTTACTTCATGAAAGATAGGTCTAAGCTATTGAAATTTTTTGAGATTTTAATTACTGAAATTAAAAACCAATTTGGCCAAGTAATCAAGATCTTAAGAGGTGATAATGCCAAAGAATTTTTTTCTTCTAGTTTTTCTACTCTTTTAAAGTCACATGGTATTTTACATCAATCCACCTGTCTACATACATCCCAACAGTAAAAAGAAAGAACAAACACAGATGAAATGGCTGTACATTATTGATTGGTGCCAATGTACTTGCCCATCATTAGGGTGATGCCATTCTTACTGTTTATTATCTTATTAGTAGAATGGCGTCTACTTCTCTGAACAATAAAGTTCCATATTCCTTTGTGTTTCTAAATGAACCTCTTTTCTCTATTTCTCCTTGAGTATTTGGCTGTGTGTGTATTTGTTCATTATGTCTTCAGATTTGGACAAACTCTTTGCTTGGGCCATTAAATGTGTCTCTTTAAGATATAAGGATATCAATGTTATTCTCCTAACACTAAAAAATATTACATGTCTGCAAGGGTCACCTATTTTAAAGAAACTTTGTTCTTCCCTTCCTCTACACAAGATGTAAACTCTGTGCAGCAGGTCTTGCCTATGCCTTTTGTTGAACCCTCTGTCTATACAATGCCAAACACTAGTCCAGTACTCCAAATTCCTCTCATCAATGTAGTTCTCTTAGACCATCACTTTTGACTCAAATGTCTAGTAAAAAATACCACATGTGAGTCCTCTTCATCAAGTCCCACATTATGACTCTTGATAATGAGGGTTCTTGTTGGCCTATTGAAATTTGCAAAGGTACTTGCTCTACTTGCAACCTTTATCCTATTTATAATTTTCTAACTTATCATTGTTTGTCTCTTCATATTATTCTATTATCTCCTCGGTCTCTTCTATTAACATTTCTAAAAGTGTGAAAGAAGCACTTGATCATCCTGGAAGGTGACAAGTCATGATTGTTGAAATGCATGCCCTTGAACAAAATGGTACATGGGAATCGGTTCCTCTTCCATCTGGAAAGAAGACAGTTGGTTGTCGTTGGGTCTATTCCATAAAGGTTGGTCCTAATGGTGAAACTAATCGCTTTAAAGCCCGATTGGTAGCAAAAGGATATACTCAAATCTATGGTTTAGATATAGTGATACTTTTTGTCCATGTTAAGAAGTAGACTTTAAGTCTAACTCAACCCCACAAAACCGGCTTGTAAGATGAGGTTTACACCCACTTATATACTATAAATTGGTTTTATCTCTAATTGATGCGAGACTTCTAACACACTCCTCTCACGCCGAGATATATACATCTCGAGCATGAGACTGGACATCAATGGGTGGTCCAATAACGACCCGATAGTGGGTGGAACAATGTGCCCAACAAACAAATCTCGCTAGGATAGGCTCTAACTTCACTCTGATACCATGTTAAGAAGTGGATTTTATGCCTAACTCAACCCCACAAAACTGGCTTGTAAGGTTGAGTCAGGTTTAAAATTCACTTCTTAACATGATATCAGACTTGTTAAAGCCTATTTTAGCAAAATTTGTTATTTGTTGGGTTTATTGTTCTACCTGCTATCAAGTCGCTATCAGACTACCCAATAATGTACAGTTCCATGCTTGAGATGTATATACGATAGTGTGAGGAGGTGTGTTAATAGTCCCACATTGACTAAAGATAAGATAATTTCACAGAATATAATAAGTGGATGCAAGTCTCACTTTAAAAGTTGGTTTTGTGGATTTGAGTTAGACTCAAAATCCATTTCTTGACACATACAATTTGTATGTTCCAGTTCCAGTTGGAGGGAGAGTGTTAGAATGAATAATCTTTCATAGGATTTATTTTTAGGTGTTGTGTGCTGGACCTAGTTCGTTCCAGTTGGAGGGGGAGTGTTAGAATAAATAATATTTCATAGGATTTATTGTTAGGTGTTGTGTGCTGGACCTAGTTCCTAGCAGCATGCTTTGTGCTAGACCTAGTTTCTAGGAGCATCTTCTAGAACTCCTTTTCTCTCTCATTCATTGTATATGTTGCTCAAACTACTATAAATATGAAAACCTAAGAGAGGGGAATACAAACTCTCTCAATTACTCTTAAATATAGTCTCTTTTATTTATCTTGACTTATCCCAAGTTATTATAAATATGAAATTCTAAGAGAGTGGAATCTACTCTCCAAAATCCATTATAATAATCTTGGGTATCTTTCTCAAGTACATCAAATGGTCACCAAGCAATCAGAATTCTTCAGGTTCTTTTAAAGACAATATTTAAGTGCCACTTGATCTGGTATAAACATTTGCAAAAATGCTCATCACTGGAAAATATCCTAAACCTGCAACGCCATTGACATAAAATGGCACATTGCTCAACTCCACTATGCCATAGCACCATGTTACCACCATTATCGATATATGACATTTAGAAAACACTGCATAGTGGGTTAGAATGAGAAGGTTTGAGGTAAAACTGTGTCTCCAATCATTTAATGCAGGGAACTATTTATAGTACGTGCAGTATTAATTGCAATAGGCATCATTATTTAGATTAGAGGTAATCATCACTGATTAGGAATTACATGTGAGTTAGTGGCTTAGTAATGTTACTCTTTGTTCACCTGCTTATTTTATTCTAAAGTAATTATTCTATGTATTGTGTAAGTTACGAGAGGAGTCATTTCCTAATGAGAGCTAACCAGCTCCGATTATCTAAGAGTTAATAATAGCAAATTGCGTTCATTGTACATGTGCTTAAACATAACATATAGTATTAACAATTTGAATTCCTCTATGGTAGGGACGATCTATGCTATGCAGTATAGAACTAAATTATGATGTGCTTTGCAATTATGATTTAAAAGAACAAGGATGCTGGAAAAAATTATCAAGGATGTCTTTATTTGATGCTCCTGATCCCCTCCCTTTTATTCACTAGGTTTTCTTTGAGTATGGATGTGCAATGCTTTTATGGCTTCTCACACAATTTTGCATCTGTTCATATTTAGCATAATCTGTGTGCATTTGTGCTTGTCTATTCTGTCTTTTGGACAATAAGTAATATCCATTTTAAGGTTGACCCAGCTCTATGTGGGATGAGCCCACTAGATTTTTATATCCTAAAGTTACCTTTCTAGACACAAAAGTTGCGTCCCAAACTGACTGGAATGGTATATTCCATTGCTTTATAAACTTTTTATACCTTGTAATACTTCTGTTACTCCTCAACTCTTGCATTCACCCATTCAATATTGCTGCAAATGATTGCTAATTGGATTTATTACCATTTGGTTCAGGTGGACAGAGGTGTTACATTGAGTGAGGCTCTACTTAGGCATGACAAATGGCTTGAGAAGAAGGGAATAAAGAATTCCAACTTTGCTGTGGTTACATGGTCTAACTGGGATTGTAGGGTGATGCTTGAATCTGAGTGCCGATTTAAAAAAATACGGAAGCCTCCTTACTTTAACCGGTAAATGCTGAAGCATAGAAATGTCGTGTTTACCAGAATTTCATTTCATCTGACTTTTGTTTATCTGCTTGTTAGCTGGATCAACTTAAGGGTTCCTTTCCGTGAGGTATTTGGTGCTGTGAGGTGCAATCTAAAGGAAGCTGTTGAGATAGCGGGCCTGGTCTGGCAGGGCCGTCAACATTGTGGCCTTGATGATGCCAAAAATACTGCTCGCCTGTTGGCATTGCTCATGCACCGGGGTTTTAAATTTTCCATTACCAATAACATAAATTGGCAGGGACCTTCTGATATGGCAGGGGGTTTGAAACAGTCTCCAGAACAACCAATCATTTTCCCCCATTGCCCCTACACAGCAAAGGATGTCACCGCCCTCATGGCTCAGTATAACCCCTGTTGCTACTGTGGGGTGAAAAGCAGCAGGGGCATGGTGAGGAAGCCAGGTCCCAAGCAAGGGAGCCTTTTCTTTGGATGTGGAAATTGGACTGCAACTAGAGGTGCTCGCTGCCATTACTTTGAATGGGCTTCTAACTGATGCACCTTTTGATCAACTGTGATCACCTAAGTTTTCTTATCTGTTCTATGTAAAAAAGGAAATGAAAAAAAAGAAGAAAATAAAAAAGGGAAAAGAAAGAGAATGTGAGTTATGAAAGTAGTGAGTGGTATTGTCTCTAGTGGAAGCATGTATTCCTGACTGAGCGGTAAGGTTTCTGCTTCTTGATGAAGTGTAGAGAAAAATTAGATGCTCAATTGCTATTACTCTTGACTGCTAAACATAAAAGTAGTCTTTGTGTCTGTCTTGACTTAAGAGAGAGAGGGAGCTTCGACCTGTAAAGTTGACCTGTTGACTGGAGAATCATTGGGGAATGTGAGGAATGGTAGTGGTTAGGATTGATGCTTAGGCATGGTAAGTTATCATTAAATAATCCGTCAATAGGACTGGTTGTTTCTTTGCTCTGAATGGGAATTGCTATAGTTTTCCTGTGCTCCCCTTTGCTGCATGTCAGTAGTCATTATTACATTTTAACTCTCACCTTTGATGCACTGGCACCCACTTATGTTAGGGAAGCCTGTAGTGTGTTGGGGGGAAGGGTTTATCTTAAAAATGCTTATAATTGGTTGCCACCAAAGGGAAAACAAAAGAGAGCAATTGAAGTTAATCATTTAGCAGAGTTTGTTGTTTCTTCTCTTGTTTGTTGATTTTTCCTTATGTGTTATATCTATTGTTAACTTAAAAGAAGAGATTAGAGATATATGGCCAAAAATATATGAATTATTATGTATTACTGTGCAAAAAAAAAAAATATATAATTTAGGCTCTAATGAACTTCAAAGCTTAATGTAGTTTTAAACATGGCAATGCTTCTTGCAATCTCAATAATAAATTCTTTCAACACCAAGTAAGACTTTTCTTTACCTTCCCAATTGGCTTATCTAGATCTAATTTTAGAGTAAAAGTTTTACATTCTGGAATATAGAAAGAAACTAATGGACTGTGGATTGTAGCCCTCTTGAACACTTTTTGTGTTTGTTAGGAGACTGGCTGTTTATGAGGAATGGATTGATATGCTTTTGTGATGATTTTGTGTGGTTTTGGTAATTTATGGAAAAAGTTTTGAATGACAAATTGAATGTTGGATAAAAAAAATGGTAGAATTATGGCTATTGATAAAAAATATTACTTTATCTTCTGTGGCAATATTTACATGCATACTTTTTTTTAATAATTATTATTGTATTTTAATAAATAGTAACTTTAAATCCATAATACTTTTTATTAAATAATTACTTCATTTTCTCTATTTGTCTTTTTTCAATCCAAAATATGCTTAGATTTTAGAAGTTATGCTTGGGAACAATTTTGACATTATATTAGAAGATAAACTACCATTGTTTATTAATTCAATTAAACCAGTTACATATAGTAATAAATATTTTATTCATTTCCATTTTTTACATTAAACTAAATAATTTTCATTTCACATATTTTCTCTCTAAATTAGTTCGAATTAATTATTTATTTCCACACTCCAGCCTAACAGTGTAAAAGATAAAAGTAAACTAAGTATCTATGAGACCCTGAAGCATGGTAATTATGGTTACAAAACATTACATTTTCAAAGAAAATTTTGATAGGTACCTAAATATAACATTTTAAATATATATATATATATATATATATATATATATATATATATATATATATATATATATATATAAACAAATATAATTAATTATAAATCATTAAATTTTAGTTGTTAACATAGTACAGTAACTAGTGAAAACGGATCGCATGCGTATTATTATTCTTTTTATAATAATAATAATAATAACAATAAATTATTACTATTATTATTACTACAATTATAAAGAAATATAAAAAAGTCTTACAATTTTATTATAGATAGTTTTTATTTATTTTGTAGATAATTGTGGTATTATAAATAGTTATTTTACTTTAAAAATAATTAGATTTAAAAAATTAGTCAAATAGTAAAGGATCAAATTTAAAAAATAATTATTTAGAGGATAAATTCTTTAAAGTAATATTTTTAGTTTAAAAATGTTATTCAAAATATGAAATTGAAAAAAAATATATATCAGAGAGAATAAAAGAGAGAGAATCTTTTATGTAATAAGATAATTGGTATGCGATAATTGGGGATGATAAAAATATGGGTATATGCAGATCAAATTTACCATGGATAATTTTAATACTTATAGATATTTATTATATATATATTTATTATTGGCAAGTAGAAAATATTTTAATATCTTTTCATAAATAAATTATTTATTACTTGTTAAAAGTTAAAATTAATTTTAATTTAATTTATATTATATATATATATATATATATATATATATATATATATATATATATATAACTGTAATAATGCACGTAAGGTTATAAATGATATAGATTTATATATGTATATATTTAAACGAAAGTACATATTACAAGTTTCGTATTATATTATTATAATAAAGATTTATATGTATATGTATATACGTAAGTTACATATAAATTATATTAACATTATATAGTTTTACATAAGGTTCGTGTAATATAATGGTATAATATTTTAATATTATAATCTGAATGTTAGTTTAATATAAATTAAAAATGTTTGTGCAAATGATTTAATAAAAAATTTATAATAGAAATATGGTTTAAAATAATTATTATAATATAGTTAAAGGAAACAGAGTTTTGTAATTTGTATAGGGTTTAGACATTGGAAATAAATTATAAAAGATTATGATATTGATTAACTTAGATTAAATTAGAGAATAATTATTTTTATAATTTGTGAATGGTAAGTAATGTATATTGTTGAGATTGTGTATATGTTGATTGTGGCAAAAAGTATATGATTATCAAGTGAAGAAAGTATCATCCAAGTGGTAAACTAAGTTCCATATGTGTAGAATCTCTCGGTGAGATTCTTAGTGTTTTATAATGAAAGTAGGAGCTCAGTCTTGGGTGTCTTCTTGACGTTGCAATGGCCTTTTTTCTCATATAGAGAAGATTAGACCATGTGGTGAGGAGTAGCAGGAGGTCTTAATCTTGGATGCTTCCATTATGCTCCAGGGCGCGGAGCAGACTAACCTCGTGAGTGTGGCAGGACGCGGGAGCCCAAGGCGGTAGAGCCTAAGTATCACAAGCCACCACGGGTGCATGACCTGCCATAGCTCGACTATCATTCTAAAGTCCGGACGAATCAAATCTAGTATTTAACATGATAGGATGGATATTTTATCTTGTTTGCTTTAAATTAATATCTTGTATATACATGCTCTTAATGGTATACTTTTTATATAATTAGTTCACCCTTGCAATTGCTTGTGTTTGTGCCATGTTTGCGTTTGTTTCCCTTGCGATGATCATCCACTTGGATGAGAGCAGGTGGCGATGAGATACTTTGGAAACAACTCTTGATGACGAAGGAAATGCTGTTGCCTAATTCTCCAGGCTTTAATTATCTTATCTTAGGGTATTTTGAAGAAACTTTGTCATGTTCTAAGTTTTAAATTCTCTATATTTTAAGGGAAAAACTCTAGTACTCCAAGTTTCCAAATTGTACTGTTTAAGGATGACTGTAATCCTATTACTCTTAACTGCTTTCTAGTATTATTCATGGTGACGCCTTTATTATATTATATATCTTTATAATATAATTGGGATGCCACATTTATGAATTTTTTTTTATAATTTTATTTATAAAATATATTTTTTAAGTATTTATAAATATTTATAATATTTATAAAAAATGGATATATGAAAATATTAAATATATCTTTTTATGGTGAGTTAGGTACTGGATGAATAGTATCTAACGTGATGATTGTTATCCTGTACATGTTATATTTGCAACTCAAAATTAAAAATTAACATGATTATAATATATCTCAATAAAAAGCCAAAATATGTATATTTTAAAAAGTATATATACTAGAAGATCTATAGTTATTTTGAATTAATAATTATTTTCTTCATCTTTTTAGACGATTGTTTTTTTTTTAAATCTGATTAGATAATGACTAATAAACTTTAAAAGCTTTAGTCTCTTGGGTGAATGGATCTCATAAATCCCTACTAACTTTTCATAATTTTTTTTTTTATCCTTGTCTTAATAATAATTATTAGCTTTTTTAGAAGACGTGAGATTTTATAATAATTATTAGTTTTTGTTAGAAAATAAATTATATCTCAAGATTAATGAGAGAATATATTGTTATTATTATAGCTCATTTGCAGTAATAATGTTATATTATTATAGAATAATTACAGTAATAATGTTACACTATTATAGAATATTTATAGAAATAAAATAGCATAATTATAGATTTTCTCTTGTATATATGTCTCCTATTTTATTCAAAATTAATAAGACAAATTTTTTCCTATTTTCTTTCTTTACATGGTATCAGGAGCAGGAACCATCCTCTGCTCAATTTTTTTTCTATCCTTATTCCCATGGCTAGAAAGGAATTAAATTCCAACAGTTCTTATTCTCTCCATCATCTGACCATCCTGGAATGGTTCTTGTTTCCAAACCTCTAGATGGAGACAATTATTCGACTTGGCCCAGAGCCACGGTCATCTCTTTGAATGCAAAATCGAAATTGGGTTTTGTTGATGGAACTCTCACGACACCTTCTTTTCAGGCAAACCAGAAAAATATACATCATGGAAAAAATGCAATGACATGGTGTTATCTTAGATCTATAATTCTTTGGCACGTGATATTGTCGATACTGTTATTTTCTATGACACTACTCATGAAGTTTGGATAGATCTTCAAAATCATTTCTCTCAAAGCCATGCACCACGAATTTTTCAGATCGAGAAAGACATTGCTTGCTTGGATCAAGATCAAATGACAGTTGTAGCCTATTACACGAAGTTAAAAAAATTATGGGATGAGTTAGGCTCCTATAGTAATGCAACCTGCACTTGTGGAGCTGACAATAAAAGGCGCAAATTGATGCAGTTTCTTATGGGGTTGAATGACTCTTATGGTGTTATTCGTGGCCAACTCCTTTTAATGAATCCATTGCCTGATGTTACACAAGCTTATTCTTCTATCATTCAAGAAGAAAAACAGCGACATTTGAGCACTGCACGTGACACAATAGAAGCTTCAGCCATGGGTGTTCAAAAAAATGAACCAGTAGCCCTTGTTGTTCAACGCAAACAAGGCTCTTCTTCTCGTCTTAATTCATTTAATCAAAAGCCACTGCATTGTTCTCACTATGATAGAGATCATCATACAAGAGACACATGCTGGAAGTTACATGGTTATCCTCCTGAACACCCAAAGCATGGAACAACCAAGAATGCTTACTCTAAGCACAATGGGAGTAGTCAGTCTTTAGCTAATATTGTCACAGCGACTCCAATGATGCAATAGATGCAGTCTGCAATGCATGGATTAACTGAATTGCAACTCTAACAAATGTTGTCTATTATACAAGGTAATGAATAATCTCAATCAACTAATCCTAAGACCAACAACGCCAATGTTTCTTCAGGTTTGTCACCACCCAAACTTATAATTGATAGTGGGGCTACCGATCACATTATTTCTTCACCAACCTTGCTTGTTAACAGTAAAGAAAACACTTCTTTACTACCAATTGTTATGCCAAATGGTGACCAGGCCCCAATTATCTCTACTGGCACTCTACCTTTGAGCCCAATTGTTTATTTAAAAAATATGCTTGGGGTGCCGTCTTGCAAAGTAGATTTGATGTCGGTAAGTCGAGTCATAAGAGATTTAAACTGTTCAGTAACCTTTTTTCCTTCTGGGTGTATTTTGCAGGATTTGATGACGAGGATGACAATTAGTTTGGGTAAACAACAAGGTGGACTCTATTACTTGGTTGCAATGACATCAAACAAGTCACAAACTCCCATTCAATCCATAACAGCCCATGTCACCAAGTCATCTCCTCCTTCAAACACTTCTACTACCTTATGGCATTGACGACTAGGACATCTATCTCCATCTAGATTAGACTTCATGGCTACAACTTTTTTAAATCTCTCTTTAGAGTCAAATAAACCTTGTGATGTTTGTACTCTTGCAAAACAGACACGACTTCCTTTTCCAACTAGTTCTATTTCTTCAATTAAACTTTTTCAATTACTTCATTATGATATTTGGGGACCATATAAAATTCCTTTTCTTTCTGGTGCTAGTTATTTTTTGACTATTGTGGACGATTTTTCTCTCTTTACTTAGGTTTTTTTCATGCACCATAAAAGTGAAACCCCACATCTTCTTATAAATTTCTTTTCTCTTGTCAAAACTCAATTTAATACCAATATAGCCAATATTTGGGTTGACAATGGAAAGGAATTTTTTTCTCTGCGAGATTTTTTTACACAACAAGGTACAACTTACCAACATTCTTGCACTTACACACCTCAACAAAACGGGGTTGTCGAGCGCAAACATAGACATATCCTTGAGTCAGCACGAGCTCTTCGTTTTCAAGCTCATCTTCCTTTAGAGTTTTGGGCAGAATGTGTTTCAACTGTTGTCCATATAATTAACCGATTGCCCACACCTCTTCTTTCACACAAGACACCTTTTGAGCGCCTATATAGTAAAATCCCTTCTTATTCACACATTAGAGTTTTTGGATGTCTTGCTTATGCTACTAATGTTCATGTTTCTCATAAGTTTGCTCCTCGTGCCCAAAGATGTGTTTTTTCTTGGTTACCCTCTTGGCCAAAAAGCTTACAAGTTATATGATCTTGAAACTCACCAAGTCTTCACTAGCCGTGATGTTGTCTTCCATGAGGCTATTTTTCCGTATGAATTCATTGATACTCCTCCAACCACCTTAGACCCATACCTAATGTTATCCCAGATAATTCTCCATCTGAGAGTCCTTCATACACTCAACCAGCACCTAAAGAAAACATAATCGTGCCTCCCATTACTTCCCCACCTATGGTTCCCTTGCGTCGTTCTCAACGATCTCATGGTCCTCCTACAACTTTGCGAGATTATATTAGCAATCAGGTAGTGTCTCCCGATCCACTGTCATCCCTAACATCTTTTCCAAATAAAGGTACAAGATATCTTCTCTGCAATTTTATCTCTTATCACCGTTATACACCTCAACATCGTTCTTTTCTTGCTGTTATTACTAATGATATTGAACCTGCATGTTATGATCAAGCTGTTTCTCACACTCATTGGCAAGAGGCAATGAAATCTGAGTTGACTGCTTTAGAGGCCAATAATACTTGGTCTATCACCACTCTTCCTCCTGAAAAGCAGGCTATTGGTTGTCGTTGGGCGTACAAAATCAAGCGCAAATCTGATGGTTCTCTTGAACGGTATAAGGTGCGTATAGTTGCAAAGGGATATACCCAACTAGAAGGTATCAATTATCATGACACTTTTTCACCTATTGCTAAAATGGTTACAATATGTTGTTTATTAGCTTTGGCTGCTGCTCAACTATTGTAATTTAAGATAATATCTTTTAGAATCTTCCTAATTAGAGGAAATAGATACATAATCTTTTATTTTATTTTATGTTTTCAAGATTTCCTAGTTTCCCTATTTCCCTTTTTAGGAGAATTAGATTACTACAAAGGGTATCATAATGTATTTTTTATAATTTAAATAATAAATCAGTATTATTTTCCACATGGTATCAGAGCTTGTCTGATCCGCTTCCGCTGTCTTTGTTGTCTGCTGGCAGTCGGCCGTCATGGTCACCGATGGCCACCTAAGAATCTCTTCTTTAACATCTTTTTTTAATGGGTTTCAATTGCCTTAGTCAAGTTCTAGCCTTCTTTTTTTTCCAGTATTACCCAATACAAAGTTTGTTTGAGATTAGAGTGGGATTTGAACCCATTCCCTCTAGGACCAGTAGCTGAAACTGGTACTTTAGTTCTGTTGATTTTGGCTCCTCTTTTTTGGCATTCTTGTTGACTGCCAGTTGAATCAAAGAGACCGAAATTCTTTTCTTCGAAGAACCCAAGAAAGGCACTACCTTCACTATCTATTCCGTTGTGCTGTGTCGCTCTTCACCGCCGACCACCGTCCGCTGCCGTCAACCACCGTCCGTCGCCGGCCACTGTTGCAATTTCGACCGATGGCCAGCGGATCTAGATCGTCTCTTCGAGCGATGGCCAACCACACTGGTTCCGATGGCTACTTCTCATTCACGCGCCGCCACGAGCGCCAAATCAGTCTGATAGCCGCCGCCGGCCACCGTCGCAGTTTCGACCGATGACCAGCGGATCTGGATCATCACTTCGAGCGACGGCCAACCATGCCGGTTCCGATGGCTACTTCTCATTCACGCGCCGCCACGAGCGCCGAATCACTCCGATAGCCGCCGCCGGCCACCATCGCACTTTCGTCCGATGACTAGCGGATTTGGACTGCCTCCTTGAGCGATGGCCAACCCCGCCAGAGTCCGTCTCAGACTTCTCCGCACGCGTCGTCACGCGCCTCCTCTCTCCGTCAGATCTCGTTTGCGTGTTTGTCACGCGCCACTGTCCCGGTGTCGGAATCACACGACGACGCTTTCGGTCGACTCGCCGGACCTCCTCCTCTCTGTTCTGACCTCCCATAGCTGCCATTGCTACCATCTTTATTGCTTCACAGAATCTTCGTCTTCCTCGCAACACACTTTGTTAACGGGTTGACGAGGATCCATCTTAGCCGCGAGGAGGAGAGGGTGTCACCTTGTGTTTCCACTTCGCAACTACTGCCCTTTGTTGTTCTCTCCGATGCTGTCAGACGCCACCGCTGCAGTCAGGCGCCGTCACTGCCGTCACAATCAATTGTTATTCCTACCTCCACTGCTTCCGCTATTTTCTTCTCCATCCTGAAAGGTGCCATCCAGTTGCACCTGAAAATTGATTTGCTGAAAAATTGTGAAGAAGGCTTCCAATTCCAAATCTCTAGGGAGCCTTGGCCTTCCATTTTCCCTCATTGTCCGTTTTCTGGACGTTCTCAAAACTCGTTTCGGTAACTTCTTGGGTGACAGTGTTTGTTGTGATTCTTCCTTGCAAGCCGGTTTTATGGGGTTGAGTTAGGCTTAAAAACCCACTTTCTAATATGGTATCAGTCACAGGTTAAAGCCTATCATAACGAGTTCTAAGTGGGCATATTTGTTTATATTCCACTCGTTGTCGAGCTGCTATTGGACCACCCAATTTCTACTATTACGCACGAGATGTCTATACCTCGGCGTGAAGAAGGTGTGTTGGAAGTCCCACATCGACTAGAGATAAGGCCAATTTATAATATATAAGTGAGGTGCAAACCTCACCTTACAAGCCAGTTTTGTGAGGTTGAGTTAGGCTTACAAACCCACTTTCTAATATGGTATCAGAGCCATGGTTAAAGCCTATCCTAGCCGTAGAGAAGATGTTTTTTGCGTGTTCCTCAGAATCTGAAAAAGCCGTAGGTGTCTCATCCAAAGGGGAAGGGCACTTCTACTTTTGATAAGAGCTACAAAAAATTGTGTTTCCAGAATCTGGCCTAGCTACAAGCTATACTTCCAGAGTTCAATCTGACCTAGCTATAAGCTATACTTCTAGAGTTCAATCTGACCTAGCTATAAGCTATACTTCCAGAGTTGAATCTGACCTATCTATAAGCTATACTTCCAGAATTTGTCTGAGGGGAAATATTTTTCAACCCCTAAAGAGAACTTCTTTCTTGGGATAAAGTTTAGCCCGTACTTCTTGTGATACAGTGTGAAGTATCACCATTTAGGAGTAGTTCAGTAGAGAACTTTGGACCTCAAACCTGTCTTTGGCCTTTTGATGCCATGGTCTTTTTTGGTTTCTGCCAATGCTTTATTATAACAGCTCACTGAGAGTTGTTCTATAAGACCGCTCGCTGAATTGACTCTTTCAAAGTTATAGGATTTAGTTTTGTCCCTCGTACGGATCAATTCTCACCAGTTCTTCCACCTTCACGTTCTGTTCTTCAGTTGTGAGGAGGGAGAAAGTTCCAGCCGCTGTAGGGTAATGTAGTCCTGCAGGTCTGTTGTTGTTTGCCTCTGCAGGACAGATGTTTCCTGAAGGCTTGTTGCTGTTTAGGGCAGTTAAGTCCCTTGAAGTTTCGTTGCTGTTTAGGGTAGTTAAGTCCCTTGAAGTTTTATTCCTGATCGCCACTATTGATGGCAATTTAGTCCCTGCAGTTTGTTGCTATTCGCCACTGCAGGCCCTTCATCTGTTCTTGCAGTTTGTTGCTGTTTGCTGCTGCAAGTCACCATCCCGAAGTTGAAGTTCGCCCTCGTCCATTGCTGTCCAAGTTGAAGTTTGTCCAAGTTGGTTTATTGGGTTTATTGAGTTTGTCTATTCTAAGCTTGGTTCATACTATCTTGTATGATCCAACTTGAGGGGGAGTGTTGTAATTTGAGATAATATCTTTTAGAATCTTCCTAATTAGAGGAAATAGATACATAATCTTTTATTTTATTTTATTTTTTCAAGATTTCCTAGTTTCCCTATTTCCCTGTTTAGGAGAATTAGATTACTACAAATAAAGGGCATCAGAATGTATTTTTTATGATTTGAATAATAAATCAGTATTATTTTCCACATCAACATTGGTCTCTTCATCAGCTTGATGTCCATAATGCTTTTCTTCATGGTGATCTTTTTGAAGAAATCTATATGTCCCTTCCTCCCGGTTTTCAGGGACAGGGAGAGAATCTTGTGTGTTGTCTCAACAAGTCCTTATATGGATTAAAATAAGCATCTCGCCAATGGCTTGCCAAATTCTCTACAGCTATTCAAAGTGTTGGTTTTATTAAATCAAAAGCGGATTACTCATTGTTTACATGTACAAAAGGCAAGTCTTTTACAACTTTGTTGATATATGTTTATGATATTCTCATAACTGGTAATGATCCTATTGCAATATCCAATCTTAAACAATTTCTACACAATCGTTTTCGGATAAAAGATTTAGGTGATCTTAAATTTTTTCTGGGTATTGAGGTTTCTTGTTCTAAGAAAGGTATCTTCATATCATAAAGGAAATATGCTTTGGAAATTGTTAAAGATGGTGGGTATCTTGGAGCTAAGCCCGTGGATTTTCCCATGGAACAAAATATAAAGCTTTCTGATGAAGGGGAACTATTAAAGGACCTGTCAATACACAGGCGATTTGTTGGTCGCTCAATTTATTTGACAATTACCCATTCAGATATCACTTATGCGGTACACATACTGAGAAAATTCATGCACGCTCCATGCAAGCCTCATATGGCAATGCGTGTGCTACGATATTTAAAAAATAATCCAGGTCAAGATTTGTTTTTCCCTTCACAAAATGATTTATCTTTGCGTGCTTTCTGTGATTCAGATTGGGGAGGTTGCCCAGTATCCAGAAAATCAACTACAGGTTATTGTGTTTTTTTGGAATCTGCCCTTATCTCTTGGCGAACAAAGAGGCAGAAGACGATTTCTCTATCCTCAGCAGAAGATGAATATAGAGCATTGACTGATACTTGTTGTGAGTTGACTTGGTTACGATCATTGTTGAAAGATTTACGAATATTGCATCTTAAACCGACATTATTATATTGTGACGATAAAGCAGCCTTACACATTGCAACTAACTCGGTTTTCCATGAAAAAACTAGACATATAGAGATGGATTGTCACTTCATTCGTGATAAGATTCAAGATGGCTCAGTTGCAATTAAATATGTACCTTCCGCTGAACAACTTGCCGATGTGTTCACCAAACCACTGGGAAAAGAAGTGTTCTCTATCATGAAGCGCAAGTTGGGAGTTTTTGATATTCACTCTCCAACTTGAGGGAGAGTGTTAGAAAATAAATGATATCCTGAGATTATTGAGAGAATATATTATTATTATTATAGCTGATTTGCACTAATAATGTTACATTATTATAGAATAATTACAGTAATAATGTTATATTATTATAGAATATTTATAGGGATAAAATAGCATAATTATAAATTCTCTCTTGTATATATCTTTCATATTTTATTCAAAATTAATAAGACAGATTTTTCCTATTTTTTTTTCTTTACAATATTTGAGATTTTTATATATAAAAAACTCTTAGATCTTTTAGGATTATGTCTATTTCTTTCACAAGAATAAATAAATAAATGTGCTCTACTTTTTTTAATCTATTAAAATGTGGAAATTACAATACTATATATGATTCATCATCATTTATGCTTCAATCTATCTTCTACGAAATTAAAATTAGTCAAAATCTTTTCTTTTGTAAATACGTGTTTACATATTTGAGTTTGAATTCGTTAACTTAATATCCAATGGAATTATCGTTCAATAGTAATTGGATTTGCTTACTGATATATATGCTTACTCTATTTAAGAAATATTGATTTTTTTTATTAACATAACTGAAGATAATAAGACAATTATAGGTTAAATATATGTTTTAGTCCTCATATTTGTTCCCCATTCTCAATTAGGTCCTCATGTTTTTTTTTCCCAATTACATCCTAATATTTGTAAATATGAGGAATTAAGTCCTCTCCGTTTTTTTTTGTCCCAATTGCATCCTAATATTTGTAAATTTGAGACAATTAAGCCCTCTCAATTGGCCTACGACGTTAGTGGCCAGTTAACGGAAAAGGGCTTAATTGCCTCAAATTTACAAATATTAAGATGCAATTGGGACAAAAAAAAAACATGAGGACCTAATTGAGAATGGAGAACAAATATGAGGACTAAAACATATATTTAACCACAATTATATTAACATATTTTCAGTTTTCGAAGTATTTTCTTAGGCATTTTGAAAGACAATTATAAAAAAAAATTGATTATTTAACAAAGTTTTTTCTTAGGCATATTTCTTAACAAAGTTTTTTGAGTAATATAACTTACTATTAACGCCTTCCGAACAAATTATCTAAGAGTAAGAATATTACTCTAAATTGAGGATTTATAATAATAGAGTTTGAAGAAGAAAGATGAAAATAAAATTAAAGGCACCAACTTTGTAATATTTTACGGTGTATTATTGGTGAGAAAAACCATTACATTACACTCTGTTATGCCAGCTGAACTTAAAAACAAAAAAGGAGTTGCAAGGCAGTTATGAACAGTTATTTAGGGTATCAAATCGATGTAACTTTTGAAAATTACAAATAAAAGTGTTTCAGACATGAGATCTAGTAACTTCAAATACTTGTACAATTTCTTTCAAGATTATATTCGATAGTTGCTCTCCTGTTCCTTGTCTTCACTTTACTGTTCGGAGATGTATCTGTCAAAGATTCTTCGATGTTTAGGCAAGTGACTGTTCATACGGTAGCTAAACGCTCTGATAATAAATGCACAATGAATGCGATCACCTACCACTTACCTTTGACCTGTATTTATAATTTTCAATACAGGTTTGAGATTAGCAAAACCTTAATTACGATCCAATCTCAGTCTAATGTCACTAATTACCGCTTACCTTAATCCTTTGCAAAAACTTGTTTTCTGACCATGACCGAACGTTTCTACCTTGACCGTCCGTTCGTGCCGGTTGGTTCGACCACGTTCAATAACTTTTAAGTTGTTTCCTTCCTTCTACACTATTCAGCCATCTTGGTGTGGGGTAGCAGGATGGTCGCTCGGTCCATACGGTACAAAAAAAATAGAAAAACTAGATAAAGCCATCACAGTACAATCAAAACAAACAACATACATATAACACTAATATCCTGAAACTCAAGGTCAGGTATCTAAGCCAATGAAATTCGTTATATTGAGTTTGCTTATGAGCAACTAAAGAAATGGTTTGGTGAGAACATGGCCAATTGATAAGATTGGGAATGTGAAACAAAGTTGCTTGCAAAACACCTATTTGTGAACAGAAAAGACATCAATATTTGTTGTTATAAGACTGAAATTACCACCTCCTTCAATCTCTTTCTAGTAAAAAATTCTTTAGTTTTCAAATCGAAATGTTTCAAAATTTGAATGTAGTCTCATATCGAGGGGAATTGTGTTCCAACTTCATACTTTCAAATCGAGATGTTTTAAGTCTACATTTCTTCAAGATGGAGAGATGGTGTGTTTACAGAAAACACTTCGATGATCAAATTAATCAAGTGTATCAGATAATAGTAAATATTGTAATAATGAGTATGTGTATCATTATCTTGTGAATAATGCTATTTATCCTAGACTTATGGGCCTTTACTTGAGCTTGGACTTGCGAATAATTACCTTAATTAACTTTGATTGGCAACTTGTGTCATCCTCCTTAACCCTAAGTCATATTTTCAATTAACCAAAATTATCTAAGCCATCTTAGGTTAATAGCATATAGGCCATCATAGGCCAGTGTTTCAGACCAACATAGACCAAGACGTATCAGGCCAACATAGGCTGACATGTATGAAGTCAACATAGGTTGATAAGTATCAAGCCAACATAAAATGAGATGTACCAAGCCAACATAGGTCGAGATGTATCAAGAGAACATAGTTCGAGATGGATCAAGTCAACATAGACTAAGATGTACTAGGCCACTTTAGGTTGAGATGGATCATGCCAAGATAGGTCAAAATGTACCACGACACTATAAGTTGAGATGTATCAAGCCAACATAGACCGAGATATATCGTTCTACATAGGTTGGGATGTATCAAAGTAACATAGGTCGAGATGTATCAAACTAACACAGGTTGAGATTATCAGGCCAACATAGGCTGAGATGTTTCCATATGTGTGGGTTGAGATGGTTTTGGATTCATATAATACACTAGCCTCCCATACTTGATATGACCCAAATGAGAGTCTTGAAATATCGAGAGGATCTAGGCGACAATGGATAGGTATGATGCAAAGTAATGTAAAAACAATTTCATATTCTTTAGTTATCTCGTCCTATATGTATAATCTGCGTATGTTTGTTCTTGGAGTGAAAACATGGTTATGAGTGATAACAATAGTTTGGTTGTCATAGAGAATCACAAGAGTGGAAAAAGAGGAATGGAACTAGATGCAAGAACATTCAAACTTTCACCATTGCCAACATATATGTGATTAGAGCCATCAAAATATTTAAACTAATAAAATTTTGGGAGTCACCAATAACATGAAAGTAAGCTCCAAAGTTAGGGATCCAAGAAGTGATGTACGCAGGGTTGTTGGAATAAGCAAACATAACACTAGGAACAATGGAGGCAAATCGGGGAGGAGAAGTGACAAGAACAAGAGTTGTTGAAGACAAAGGAGAGGTGAATGTAGAGGAAAATGCCAAGGTTGGTTGGTTGTTGGATCATAGAGGACCAAGAATTCATGTGGATGAAATGAGGGATCAACACGAAAATGGTAGACATTAGTGGTGTGACCATAGTTGAGGAAAATTTGACATTGGAAATTAGCAAAGTTACAACCACGACCATGACCAACAAAATTGTCGAGCACTACCACTACCTGAGAAGGAGGTAAAACTATTGTCGTAAGGGGTGGAAATGTAAGACCTAGGGAAAATAAGGGTTTTAGGAATAAAGTTTTAAGACTTAAGTATGTTTTCTTTTAAGAGTTGATATGTTTAATAAGGTGTTGTGTATGAATATCTTTGTTAAAACATAATTATAATTCTTTGATGTTATTTTAATTAAGTATAACACATGATTGATATGTTGTTGATTTGGTGATGTGTGTGTTTGATGGTACCAATGTGATGGGTTGACTTTTTGATAAAAGGGTGGTCTATGATTAAATGGTTGTGGGTTCAATTCTAAGTAGGAAGAGAATTAGGGGGAAACCTTTAGTTATTTGTATTTTTGTTTAGGGATAAAATGGTCTTTTACTTTATTTAATTGGTGTAGAAATTAAAAAATGGGGTGTAGGAAATAAAAGGGGTGTGAATTAAATAAGATAAAGAAAAAAGGGATAATGAATGTGAGATAGAAGGAGAATAGAGATTTAGATAGAATTGGTTTTATTAGTGACGAGATATTAGAGATAGAGTTGGGTTCATTTCTAAATATTAAGATTTAGAGAGATGGGTGGATTGTGTGTTTGAGAAACCCTAAAAACTCTAAATTTAAGAGAGAAGCTAAGGAGAAAGAGACGTTTAGGAGAGAAGAGAAAGAGCAACAAAAACCTTTAGAGCAAAGGGAAGATTGATGGTGTTTTGGGGTTATAGATAAAGCCCTAATATTGACCAAGACATGAGAAAACTTACCTTTGTTTGCCTTTTGTTGTATGTTATATGTTCTTAATTATCTTGATTAATAAACCTTGTTTTGATGCATGCATACATGATTATGGTTATGACCATTTGTGGTTATGGTTGAGTAAGAGTTTATGTATGCATGGGGATAGGGTTTATGTAATATTTGTGATTGGTTTCCCCCTATGAATGTATGCATGGTTTTGTTGGGTTATCCCATAATAGGGTTTGTTGTTAAGGGGAACAAAGTTATGATGCTTGAGGGTTATACCATGCAAATATATGTTATAAAGATGGTATGGTGATCATATTTGAATATTGGGTTTCTTGGGTTATAATCTGCATAATGACGAGTTTTAGATGATTCAAGTGATGTAATGTATTAAAATCTGTTCATAAGGGTATGTGAGGCTTGAATGTATGCATGATGTGTTGGGTATGTTCCCTTGTGATCTAGAGCCGATGTATGTGTGTTTTGGAACACTTGAATTTTGTCCATGATGTGTTTTGATTCGGTAATAATCGATTATCATTAGTTATAATCAATTATGTGCACGTTGGTTTGAGTTTCGTGTCGGGAATAATTTATTATATGGGATGATAATCAGCTATCCTTTCATGTGTGATGAATATGGAAATTTGATATGATAGAGCCACTGAAATAATCGATTATCAAAAGTGATGATTGATTATCACAATATATTTTGTGTAATTGTGAGCTTTTCGGGAACAATATATTATCACTTATGATAATCGATTATCCCAATGCATTTTTGTTAAAAATGGCGAATTTGATGAAAATTGGATACAAACCAACCTTAAGAAGCCGTGGAATATGATGATAATCAGAGAATGAGATTAGTGGCTATGTTTAAGGTCAGTTTTGACTTGTTGTTGAGATTTGAGCATTAGTGAGTGTTGGGGTATACCTGCGTATGTGATTGATGAACATGAGACATGGGAAATTAGTTTACTTGTTATACCTGGTAAATCCTGAGATTATCTACGAATAAGTGCTTCTTTTGGCATTGGTTGTTGAAAATGGAGGAATATTCCCTTTGGCATTGGTTGTTGAAAATGGGGTGACTCTCTTTAGCATTAGTTGTTGAAAAGAGAGTGATGTTCTCTTTGACAAATAGTTGTAGAAAAGAGAATAGTAATCGAGTGTTTAATATTCTTTGGTGGGGGATAGATGTTTCGCCTTGTGTGATATGAGAATAAATCAAAGCCAGAAGAGGGATGACTCGAGTATGTCTGTAAGGGAGGCTACATGTAAGTGAGGTAGGGTACATGAGTGTGACCAAGTCTTGTCATGATGAGGTTCATGGAATGGTGATGCTTATGGTGTTATTCGTGATGGGAATAATCATGAAGGTGGTGTATCTGTGATGATGATCATGGTTTTGAAGATGCTTCAAGTTATGCTATGTTGATAATGATGTTACTATAATAATTGTAGTAAGTAGTTAACAAAGGTGCTAATGAGTGGATAGATCAAGGGTCTATGTGTGAGATGTTAGTGATGACATCAAGGGTTAAAGATCAATGATCGAGGATCGAGGTTTGAGGATATAGGATTGAGTAATTCAATATGATTGAATTGTTTATGTTAGAGGATTAAGAATCCTATTGTTATTACTACTATGTATGGGGTGGTTGCTTATGGTTGATATAATCAATGTGTTTATATCTTGTTATTATGATTCTTTTAATGGTAGCTTACCCCATATGTGTTTGTGTTTGTGTGTTGTGAATTATATTATCGACAATGATCGTATAATGTGTTATACGTAAGCATATGATGTTGAGGCATGATAAATTTAAGAGATGACGAAGGACAAACATGAGATTTTTATTTAAAGCTATTGCGTTTGAACTTTAGGATAATGTAATTGGAGTTATTTTATTTCCTTTGTTGTTTTTATTGGACAAATGTTTTGGAACTATTATGTTTTAAATAAATTATGTAAGTGTTTTTAAATTTACCAGTTTTTGAATAACTCGTGGCACTCTGAAAATTGGATTGATGCATAATTAAGAGAATGAGGTAATAGGGATTTTCAATGCTTTTCAGTGCGATCTTCACGAGCAAGAAGAAAATCCTCCACATCAGTAATGGGAGGATTTTCAAACTTACTTTCAATCATTGAAATGATAGTAACATGGTCTAGTGGAAGATCTTCAAGAATAGCATCAACATATTGAACAAGTTGAACTGGGAAAACCAGGAATTAACTCATGATCCTCGTTTGACTAGTAAGACACTTTTACCAATTGAGTTACATATATCACGTGTTAACCATATAATTTCTTATTTTTATAAAATTAATTTATATCACGTGTTAACCATACAATTTCTTATTTTTATAAAATTAATTTTCTTTGAGTCTGACACATTAACAATGAATCTACTTGTATTATATCTTATATAATGATTATTATTCTTAAGTTGAATATCATAACTTTTTTTTTCTAAGACTTATCCTAAACTTAAGATAATATTCTTCATATTTGATACATAATATACATTGAAAATAAATTGATGTACATCATTTTTTAGTTGGATCAGGACATTAATTATCTTTATCTTTTAGTGTCACTTTTGATTAATATGATATCACATAAAAAAAACTAGAGGGAGAGAAAATAGGGTGAATAGTGTTTTTAAAATTCTTTCGCAAAGTAGTGTCTAAGGAATTGTAAGAGATATATTATTATAATTTTAAATATCATTTTTAGACATTGATTTTTCTAAAATTCATAAATAGAAAACTTTTCAAAAAAACAAAATTATAAAAGACAAATTTTATACTAGTTCACTCAATTATAAGTTATGTGTAATTCTTCCTTACAACATTTTAAGAAGTTTTATTAAATTACCCAAGTTTTACTTTTCCAATATTTACAACGATTATATTTACTATTTCTGATTCACCTAATCAACACACTTATCCAAGTTTTCTTAAAAAATATTTAGAAGAGAACTATATGTAAACAAAGGATACTATTTCCATAACTGCATTAATTCCTCCAACTATGGAATAAACCATTGTCAAAATTCGACTCGTTCGGTAAAAGTATTTTTTAGAAATTTGTAATAAATTAAGTTAATATTTGCTTAATTATATACAATGTGTTTAAATAGTTTATATTTGCTTAATAAAAAAAGTTACACAAGTTTAACAAAAATAAGAAAAAAAACGAGAGACTAATATGCCCTTGAACTTTTTTATCCCATTTTTATTTCATTTTTAATTTCTTTACTTTTTCTGATTACATCCATTATCACAAGATATATCACTTATTTTCTCTCACTCTTTTAGTTTTTTTAATCTGATTATATCATTATATATATCACTCGCTTGTTATCTTTTATTAATTTACAACTATTTTCTCTTTTTAATCTTTTCTATCTCATTTCATAGCTTTTATCATCATTATTATTATCTTATTATTCTCTGTTATCATCAATTATGTCCCTTCTCTATGTATATTTTTCTTGTTTCTACTCCATTGACTCGAAGACCTGGAGGATGGAATGTGATTCATTTTCTACTCTTATACCTAATAATTGACAATTCTTAGAAAATATAGATAAAGTTGTGAATAACAGTGCTGTCGGAAGACTCGATACTTTTCATTGGTTGTTGACGAGCCACAAGGGAAAAAGTTCACCAACCTTAATTCATGGCCATCATTCAAAAATTACCTTATTAATATTATTTCCATTGCACTGCACCTAATCACACCCATAAGCTTCACTCCAAATCTCACAGTTTCATTCATGGCAGCAGAAATGGTTACCGGTGTTCTTGTTCCTACTTTCCTCGGGAGGACTATCGACACTTTGGCTTCCCGTCTTGTCCATATATTTTCTCAAAGAAAGCACAAGAAGCAACTCAGCAACTTGAAGATGAAGCTCCTTGCCATTGATGTTGTGGCTTTTGATGCAGAACAAAAGCAGTTCACAGATCAACGTGTCAAAGATTGGCTTCTCAGAGCCAAAGATGTTGTGTTTGATGTAGAGGATCTCTTGGATGAGATAGATTATGAACTCTCCAAAAGCCAGGCGGAAGCTGAGTCTCAGAGTGCTACTAACAAGGTGTGGAATTCCCTCAATTCTTCTTTTGTTAGTTTCTTTGAAATAGAAATTGAATCCAAGATGGAACAAGTCATTGAGGACCTAGAAGATCTTGCAACCGAAAGCAATATTCTAGGTTTGGAAAAGGGTGGTGGTGTTGGGGTTGGATCAGGATCGGGTAGTAAATTAACATATACATCTTTGCCAAATGATAGTTTTATCTATGGCAGAGATGATGACAAAAAATTTGTCTTGAACTGGCTCACATCGGACACTCACAACAACCTATCTATACTTTCTATTGTGGGCATGGGTGGGTTGGGTAAGACCTCTCTTGCTCAACATGTATTCCGTGACCCAAGGCTTGAAGGTAAATTTGATATGAAAGCTTGGGTTAGTGTTCCACAGGAATTTGATGTTCTCAAAGTATCAAAAGCAATTCTTGGTACAATTACTGGTTCAACTGATCATAGTATACAACAAGAAATGATTCAGAAAAGATTGAAAGAAGAACTTATGAGGAAGAAATTTCTTCTCATTTTGGATGACGTTTGGAATGAAAACCCATCTAAATGGGAAGATGTGCAAAAGCCCCTTGTTTTCGGAGGCCAAGGCAGTAGGATTCTTGTCACTACTCGGAGTCAGAAGGTTGCTGCTGCCATGCGATCAGAAAAGCACTTCCTGCAAGGATTAAAAGGAGATTATTGTTGGGACTTGTTCGCAAAGCATGCATTCCAAAATGCTAATCCGCGACCAGACCCAGACTTCATAGAGATTGGTAAGAAGATAGTTGAAAAATGTGATGGACTTCCTTTAGCCTTAAAAACTATGGGAAGCCTATTACACAACAAATCATTCCTTTGGGAATGGGAAAGTATTATGAAAAGTGAGATATGGCACTTTTCAGAAAATGAAAGTGGTATATTCCCTGCTTTAAAATTGAGCTATTTCCACCTTCCTTCTCATCTGAAGAAATGCTTTGCTTTCTGTGCCTTATTTCCCAAAGGTTATCGGTTTGACAAGGAGTATTTAATTCAACTGTGGATGACTCAAAATTTTCTAGAAAATCCTCTACAGAAAAAGAGTCTTAAAGAAGTTGGTGAAGAATATTTCAGTGATCTATTATCATGGTCCTTCTTTCAACCGTCAACCAACAAAGAGGAAAATCGTTTTATCATGCATGACCTTCTAAATGATTTGGCAAAATATGTTTCGGAGGACTTCTGCATCAGGTTAGGAGTTGATGAACCAAAAGGTATACCCAAAACAACCCGTCATTTTTCATTTTCATTTTCATCCTCTAAATCATGTTTTTATGGGTTTGGGAGTTCGATTGATACTCAAAAGTTGCATACATTTACGCCAATAGGTGATGGTTGGGTTTGGGATTGCAAGATGTCGATAGATGACTTGTTCTCCAGATTTAAGTTGATACGTGTCTTATCTTTGAATCATTGTAGCCTTACAGAGATGCCTAAATCTATAGGAAATCTTAAGCATCTTCGTTCATTTGATCTCTCTTATACTGAAATAGAAAAACTACCCGACTCAATAAGTTTACTCTACAAGTTGCAAATACTGAAGCTGAACTATTGTCGAAAATTAAAGGAGATTCCTTCATGTTTACATGAACTAGACAATTTGCGTTGTCTTGAATTAGAAGGTATTGGAGTGAAAAATGTGGTAGCACATTTGGGAAAGCTGAAAAATCCTCAAGTATCGATAAGTTCATTTCATGTGGAGAAAAGTAAGGAAATCAATATTCGGCAATTGGGAGAACTCAATCTTCATGGAAGTCTAACAATTGATGATATGCAGAATATTGAGAATTCCTCTGATACAATAGAAGTAGATTTGAAGAACAAACCGCACCTTGTAGAGCTAGAGTTAAAATGGAATTTTATTGACAGTTCCTCTGTTGATTCAGAAAAAGTTGAGGATGTAATTGAAAATCTACGACCTTCAAAATACTTGAAAAAGTTGTCAATAAGTAACTATATTGGTAAACAATTTCCAAATTGGTTACTCGATAATTCATTACAGAATCTGGTGTCCTTAGTGTTGGAGGGATGTGAATCTTGCCAACGGTTACCTCCGCTTGGACTTTTGCCATTTCTCAATTATCTGAGAATTTCAGGATTTGATGAGATAGTGAGTATTGATGCTGATTTTCATGAGAACAACTCTTGTTCATTTAAATCCCTGAAAACTTTGTATTTCTCTGATATGAGGCAATGGGAAAAGTGGGACTGCCAAGCTGTGACAGGTGCTTTTCCACGTCTACAACATTTTTCCATAAGAAATTGTCCCAAGCTGAAAGGATACCTGCCAAAGTTCGTTACTTTAAAATATCTATACGTCTCTAACTGCGAACAACTAGAAGCTTTGATTGTGAGTGCGGTAGAATTACGTCTAGAAGAGTGTGGAAAGCTGCAGTTGGAGCGGTCTACAATGAAAAAGCTCACAAGGGATGGGCACGACATGGCAGCATCATTGGTGGCAACTGTTGGACATATGTTATTCGACACTTCTCTTGAAATCTTGGACATTGGTTCAGCTCTGGAGTCAAAAAGTGATGACTGTGTCTCTCTAAAGATCTTTCCACTGGATTTTTTCCCAACACTCAGGACCCTTGAACTCGGTGGGTTTCCTAATCTACAGATGATTTCACAGGATCACGTTCACAATCATCTCAAGTATCTGACAATCAAAGACTGTCCAAGACTTGAGTTGTTCCCTGATGGAGGTTTCCCATTAAATTTAAATTCCATCACACTCAATAATTGCTTTAGACTTGTTGGCTCACTGAAAAGAGTTTTCGGAGACAGTTCTTCGTTGGAAAAATTAAGCATTGAAAATGTAGAGGCAGAATGTTTTCCTGATGAAGGTTTGCTTCCACTCTCTCTTTCCTCTTTAATAATATCTGATTGTCGAAATCTAAAAAAACTGAACTACAAGGGTCTCTTAGAACTCTCATCTCTTAAAACACTGGGTCTTTGGAACTGTCCCAACCTTCAATGCTTACCAGAGGAGAGTCTTCCCAAATCAGTTTCACTTCTTTACATACACGACTGTCCTTTGCTGGAACAGCGTTACCATAAAGGAGGCGAAGACAGGAAAAAGATTGCTCACATTCGAGACATATTTATATGGTAGTGAGTTTGCTTTGTTTAATGGTAAGGATACTTAGTGGTGTATGAACTACATTTCCTCTTTTGGTAGTCCGGTCATGTAACAAATTGTACCTCCATGAAATTTTTTTAACACTATAATTATTAAGCCTTTATCTCTTTATTCATGATTTGGTTTCGAATAAATTCTGATATAACAAATGTATTTACTTTAAACTTAAAGTCTGCTTATCAGTTTTATTTTAAGTACTCAATTAAATGCAATAACGGTAAAGCTTAAATAAATTTTAAGTTTCTAATATTATTTTTTAAATGAAATAAATAATATATTATTCAAATAAATTTAATTCCTTGAAAAGTATATTTTTTTGTATTTTTTTTCTTTAACATTACATTGTGTCTTTAGAAGTATTTTTGAAATATTTTTATTTGTCTTTTAATTCTTTACCTTAGTTTTATCATAACACCTATATGTTTTTTTCTTTCTATGATGACATATAATAATAGAAGTGATTTAAGGTATGTGATTCTCCAAGAATCTAGTTTTTGTTAAACATGTTTATGCAAGAGTTAAACATGCAAAACACAAGAAATACAAATAAAAATATTTAATTTATTAAATATCTATTTGAAAAAATAGTTTAAAGTAAAAATCAATCTTATATTAAAGACTAAAACTTATTTAAATGTAAATTTAATTATCAATTTTTTTTATTTAAGAATGTTGATATAATGTTATTACGTAACAATTTTTGAAATTGTACTTAATATTTACTTATATGCACTAATGATCATATTACTTTTCAATTAAGAGACTAAACTTGATTGGTAATGATTACATTTATTTTTTAATTGAATTATTATATTTGATTAATAATGATCATTTTAATTTGTAATTAAGAGACCGAATTTGATTAAAATATCAAGATTTAAATGCACTTAGATAGGATAGCTTATGTTTGATGCACGGAAAATGATTTTATGGTGTGGGTAATTCATTTTTCTTTTAGTATTAATATTTTTGAATTAAAAGTTTAATGTAATCCGAATTGTAAAAATTAATTTAATTTCATGGGATTAGTTAATATTATTAAATATACAGAACGATCTAAATATATTTACAAAGTTTAAAGTACTAAAAAAAATGTAAAGGTTAAAATAACAAGTTTTAATGATTAAAAATCATTACAAATATAATTTTTGACGGTTAAAATAACCATCAAAATTACACATCTAAAAGATAGTTTGTGACAAAACAAAAATAACCACTTATATTATTGCTAGAAAAAAAAATACTAACAGTTAAAACTTGCTACAAAATTCACTCTTATTTTTTGATATTTTATCATATTTTGACAATTACAAAATGTAACAAAACATATCATATTTTATTATTATTTAAAGGTTTAAAACCACTAAAAATTGTTTAAAAATTATTTTAAAAAAATTTTAAATTCTAAAAAGTATTTATGAATTATTTTTTATAAATTTTATAACCAATGCTTTAATTTTTAGTTTTATTTAATTATTTTAAAAGATAATAATATTTGTATAATAATTTTACCATATTAAAAATTTAATAATCTAATTATATTATATAATAATTTAAAAAATTAATAATCTAATATATCATATAACAAGTATTCACATGTCAATATCTTTAACCATACTCTAAGATAAGTTTTTTTAAGCTAATATCCATTTTTTATTTTTATTTGAAAAAACCGCATATATAATCACACTTATCATGTGATTTAATCAAATAATATGAAATTAATCTACTATGTATACAAATATATAAGAAATATATATCAAATTAATATACTAAATTCAGAAATATCACAAAATATATATTAAATTAATTTAGCTTTATGTTTTAAAATATCTCAACATATATGTCACATTTCATAAAAGTTACTATCAAGATCAAGTGAAGATCTTCTCGTGATTTTGGTACTTTTCCACTTTCTTCATCACTTTCCCTTATCTGCATCTACTTTCATAGAATACACGTTTGCACAATAACAATAACAATTTCTTTTACAAGCAAATGAATATAATCAAATGAAGATTAAACCAAGTAAAGTGAAAGACCCCATATAGTAAACATCATCTGTGTATCTAATTAAGGAAAGTTGCAAATCAGAAATAGCAGGACATGTAGATTAAATGACATGTTAATAAAGTTGAGAATGAAAATGCTAACAGAAAAAGAAATTTTGATATAAGAAAAATAAGAAGGGTGTCCTAAGAATAATGTACCATTCATTGTCTGCATAATTTTCTTCACTTTTTGTGCACAGCCATCACAGTCGATATTAAAGGGTGTCCTAAGAATAATGAACACAGGTCTAAAAGGAGACTAAAAACAGCAAAAGCAATTTTAGAATTAAAATTTCATGGGCCCAAAAACCAGACATAGAAACATAGCTGTTGTTGGAGTGCAAACAAAATCCCACATCAAGTAAAAGAAGGGCTAGTCAAAGGTTTATATACACAAGATCTTTTGAAATGATGGTGTTAAAAGCAAAACTGTGAGAGCTTGGTCCAAAGTGGAGGACAATGCCTTATCATGTATCTAGTATGTACTAGAGAATGAATAGTCTAACATTATAACTAATATTATTTACACATACCCGAAAATGATAGTGCCAAAAGCAAAATTGTGAGAGGTTGGTTCAAAGTGGAGGACGATGTCTTATTATGTATATACTAGAGAATGAATTGTAGAGTCATGTCATTTAATTGCAATTGGCAGATAATTCTTCAAAACAATTTACCTAAGAAGTCTAACATTATAACTAGTATTATTTACACATACCCGAAAATGAGACTCCAGTTTCTATCACAATTAAGACCATTACTTGCACATTGGTGGCCTTTTGGATGGAAAAAGAATAACAGTTCATTATGTTTTGGCTTAATTAAGACTTCAAATTTTGGCTTAGTTATGTTTCTAATAAATTTGAAAACTTTCAAAATAATTTTTTATCGTTTTCAATTAAGTTATGAAGTTTAATATTTCATTTAACTAAGTGACATCCCTGTTAAGTGACTGACAACATTATTTGAAAAAAATTATGGATCAAAATAATATTCCATAGGCTATTCTATTTTTATATTAAGCAAAACTAAGTCAAGTTTGTTAAAGTCGAGAAATTATTTAATTTTGTAAGAGCTTCTTATACTTGGATTGTAAACTCCTTCATATAAAAATATTTTAAAATATTTATAAATAACATAATATTAGACTACGTTAATTATATAGTCTTGTGTAATAGTGCACACATCTACAATGAAAGTGAAACAACTATGAAGATTGCAGTTTTGGCATTGAGTTTACATCTCTCTGTTTTTTTGCTGATTATGATGTTAGTACCAAACTGTACTGAAGCTGCAATTTCAACTTTTTCCGCTGATGATTTTGGGATTACATCTCTTAACAGAAGGAGTTTTTCAAAAAGTTTTACATTTGGGACAGTATCATCTGCTTATCAGGTACTTCCAAAACTGTGATAACTTTTTATATTTTGTGAGATATATTGTTTATAATATTTAGTAAGATATTGTAAATTCGGGAGAAAAATTTGTGAGAAACATATTTCTTGTAAATTTTTATGAAAACTATGCAGGGAAAGTTTCACAGATGGACAAAATTTTGCAATAATCCTTTTATTTTCAAAGAATTTTTACTTTTTCAATAATCTTGAAAAATGTTTCATTACCATATAAACGAGTGTGATGGTTTTTTGAGTCCTAATATAGTGTAACTCACATTACTTACATCAAATAATCAAAATATACTTGTGTGAACATATTTTAACTCATATCTATCTACTTTGTTTATCACTATCTAGGAACGATTTTCAAGATTATGCAAAACATTGTTTTAAAGAATTTGGAGACAGAGTTAAACATTGGATTACACTAAATGAACCATGGCCCTTCAGTAAATATGGGTATGTTGATGGTATTTCACCACCTGGAAGATTTTCAACCTGGCAAAACTCATCTTGTACTGGTGGTGATTCAGCCATTGAACCCTACATAGTGACTCACAATCAATTACTTGCTCATGCAGCTGCTGTCAATGTCTATAAGACAAAGTATCAGGTTTAATTACATATCTTGTATTTTGAAATGCAATCAGGAAAGTGTATTGGTTTCCTTATCTAATCAAGAGTTCATAATAAAATAGTCCTAAACTTAAATTTTTCTTCATATAAGTGTAGGTTTCTCAAACGGGTATGATAGGGATGTCACTGGCATTTGATTGGATAGTAACACTCTATGATACAGAGTTAGATCAGTTTGGTGCACAAAGAGCCCTTGATTTTATGTTTGGATGGTAACTGCTTTATAAACTAAGTTCTTATGTGGAACTCATCTGTACTATGATAGTGATTCTAGCTTATATTTTCAGTTTAAGTCAATATATTGTAGGAGAAAGATTCAAATCTTTTCACACAATGATGCATCATTATATAACATCTTTTCATCATAAGTTAACTCTGGAGTGTAATAGATGTGTATAGAGAAAATTACTTTCATTTTATGATTAGTCATAGAAATAAATAGTCTAATTGAAGGGACAAAAGCTTGATATAGTGGTCAGATAAGAGCACAAAACTTCTCATGAACAACATAAACAGAGCAGTCAATTCCATGTCAGATTATCAGATGAGAAATTCAATAATAAATACTGATTATCTACTCAACTATAATGCTATGATTAAACCAATAATCTCCATAACTAATTTACATTAGTTCGCACGTAAATAATCCAATATATTTGTCCAAACAACTTATTCAAATATTGTATTGTAGGTTTACGGAGCCATTGACAACTGGAGAATATCCTCATTAATCCATGCAATCTTTGATAGGGAGTCGGTTACCAAAGTTCTCTGCTAATGAAATCAAACTTTTAAGAGCGTCCTTTGATTTTAATGGATTAAACTACTGTACTTCTTATTCTGCTACTGATGCACCTGAATTAAATGAAGCAAGACCTACACTAATACAAAAATCGTGTATAAAAAATAACAGAAAAAACAATATTAGTGATGACAATTTTGTAAATAAATTCAATTGTTTCACGTCGTCTAAAATTAATTAACGTCAACACAACATATCGATGTAAAATAATAACTTTAGAATCACGTAACATTACCTTTGGGAACAACTGACGTTCAATTCACAATAAATAAATATTAAAAATAGTGGTTTGCTTTCACAGTTTTACTTCCATCACATTTGACGTCCAACATAACAAATATTGGACGTTTAATAAGCCCGCCAAAAGCAAAAGGGTGAATCCCTTTGTTATTATTTCTTTCTTTGTTTTCTATCTGACCAATAATACGTCGAATTCCAAAATAATTCGACCTATAAGTGGTGGTTTAAAAGAAAAAAATAATAAAAGAATAAACTTTCCCATTCATAATTAACGTCATAGACATTCCAAATTCGACGCTCGTTTTTAACAGAGCATTTATCATGACCAACAACTGGCTTATCCCATATGACGTAGGGATCCCGTTATTTTGACACCATAAATTTGACACTCATTTGACACTGCCACGTGTCAACATGCTATTGGCCAATAATTTTTTTTTTTTTTTAAATTTTGTCTGAAAAATGCAGAGTTTTAGAGAGAGAATGTTTTCCTTTTCTACCCCTGGACATTTTGAGTTTGAATGTGAAGGATTGGTTCTGTCTCAGAATTGGTTTCTCTCTCACATTTATCGTCTTTTCCATTAACGCTCACGGACTACTCTTCTCCACAATCTCGTCGTCTCCATTGCTCTCCACTGCTCTGAAATGGCAAGTTCCGGATTCGAGCATCGCTGGACGAAGGTAAGTTCCTTTATTGTGGGTTTGGGTATTTGGATTTGTGTTTGGGTATTCGGTTTTAGGTTTGGGTTTAGGGTTTTTTTATGGTTTCTTGTGGGTTGTGTATGGTGTTTGTTTGTTATTTGATTTGGATTGTTATTTTGTTATGGACAGTTGAGTGTGCGTCATTCATTTTCAACCATGTATATTAGCGCTCTCAACGAACGGTTGACAGAGGACCAAAGGGAAGTCATCTCCAAGACTCCATTTTTTTGGTTTTTAGAGTTCAGTGGTAAAGTGACATTGAATGCTAAACTTTTGCGTGAGTTAACCAAGACATGGGTGGATTCCACCAACTCTTCTTTTATTGCAAACAAGCATTTCAATATCAATGCAAACGCCATCCTCCGCAAATTTGTTCGGCCAACTGACTTACCGTCATCATCATCCACAGAAGCAGACCAACCGTCATCATCATCCAAACAAGCAGACAATTAATAGATTAATTTANGTATGCTTTAATTTATGTTTTCTAGTGAAGGGGGAAAATTACTTTAATGGAGTACTGTAATAGTATGTTATCAGCTATAAGACTGATTATTGGATGATTGTACTTGTATTCAAGTTTCAATGTTGTTATTGGGCACTTTTATAATTTAGTAAGATATCATGTAATGTTCTTATTGTAATCATTGTTTTGAGATGAATGAATTCAGCACTACTTATTTTGTCAAAGCAATCTACTTTCCTTCAATAAACACCCAAAATGAAACAAAAACACGTCAAGTTTCCTTCAAAAAACACCTAAAATGACCAGTGGTCCCCCACGTTGACACAGGTGGCTCCTTCAGTTCAACAGGATGTCCAAAACTGCACTGTGGCTCG
>NW_014543978.1:187548-248779 GCF_000741045.1 Vigna radiata var. radiata | reverse complement strand
TTTTCTCAACAAACGATTCATGCCAATAATATAAGATGAATTCAAAGAAGTACGAACCCTCCACTACAAGACATAAAGAAAACATTGTTAATATTAACAACAAATTATCCAACTAAATAAAANTAACAAACTTTATCTTACATTTGGGATTGAGGAAGCCATTCCAACTGAAAGAGGTCAAATATCAATACTTGGTTAGGGTTTACAAAAAAAAAATTTACCCCTGAACACCCACATTATAATGAGAAGCGAAATCATTTATAAAAACCTAAACCACCAAAAAGCGACAATGGCAGCAAATGACCAAAGAAACATGACCACCACCCAAACCAAAAACCCCAATGCCAAAATACGCCCTTACCTTCTCAATGGTCGCCTTTCCCTGGTTGAGAAAAAACGAAAGGAACGGAGAAATGGAGAGAACGAAGCAATAGTTATAGTGGTGGTGGACGATGAACGAAGACGTTGGAGAGAAGGCGTTGGTGTTCGAAACTGTTCTCGGCAAGTGTTCTCAACGGAGCAACGGAGAGAAGACAACAATGGAGATGGTGGTGGACGAAGAACGAAGAGAGAACGCAGCAATGGAGATGGTGGTGGACGAAGAACGAAGAGAGAACGCAGCAATGGAGATGGTGGTGGACGAAGAACGAAGACGTTGAGAGAAGGCGAAAGTGTTCGAAACTGTTCTCGAAACGAAAATGAAACCGCCAATTCCAAAATGATATTCAAACACTCATTATTCCAGTTCTGCCCCTGC
The DNA here is from genome assembly GCF_000741045.1 of Vigna radiata var. radiata. Taxonomy (NCBI): domain Eukaryota; kingdom Viridiplantae; phylum Streptophyta; class Magnoliopsida; order Fabales; family Fabaceae; genus Vigna; species Vigna radiata. Next base: position 248,022 of record NW_014543978.1, on the reverse strand, counting down.
CACTTTATTAAAAAAACCGTTTCAGTAAATAAAACATCACCCAATAACAATTTGACACTTGGACGGTGTCAAATTTGTGTCAAATCTTGGTGTCAAACAAACATTTTCCATGACGTAGACGTCGAGCAGTGTCCAACTTCGACATCAATCTGTTCATTTTTGTATCAAAAGCATTTATCAAGACTGACGAAATACATTTTCCCGTGCACAGTTAACGTCGCAGCTTTCCAAATTGGATGTCCAAGTTCAAGTCCATTTTCTTTAAATACAGTTTTGGATGGAAACCTATGAAAACGTACACTACATAACTTCCCTAAACAAATTCATGTTAACTTTTTCCTCTGGTTTTCCCTTAATTCCTCCACTAAATGAAGACAAGTCTTTGTTGACGATGAAGGCAGGGTGGAAAACCAGAGGAAAACGTTAACACTTATGAATTTCAAAAACATTCTCCATTGTTTTGCTGTTTTTCTTTTTATTTACTTCATGTGTTTCTTGTTTGGTGTTCATTTTTTACGCTATGTTTTGGGAAAGGGGATTTCTTCTAGAGATCCTCTATGATATATAATGTTTCTTGTTTGGTGTTTATTATTTCCCATGTTTCTTGTTTCATGTTCATTTTTTATGCTATGTTTTATAAAAGGGGATTTCTTTTAGAAATCCTCTATGATATAGGACATTTCTTGTTTGGTGTTTATTTACTTCCTGCGTTTCTTGTTTGGTATTCATTTTTGACGCTATGTTTTGTGAAAGGGGATTTCTTTTAAGAAATCCTCTATGATATAGGATGTCGGTTACCTTAAACATTCACTGTCAATTAACTTAAAAAAATAATAAAATCTAGGTCTTTGCATCAAATGCAGTCAATATTCGACGTCATAACAAGATTTAAGTTGTTTACACCATAAGATATCAGTTAATGAATCATACATTGGTAACGATGAATTTGAACAACTTTTTTGTATATTTACTTTAGTTCTTAAAATTGTTTCAACAACATATTGTGAACCATACTTCTTTTTTCAGTAAGATGTCTTAACCATTTTTGTACTATAAAAAACATTTTGGTGACTTGAATATCAAAGGACACCTTCATATAAACTGAAGTTGAATGTACCGCTTTGAAATTCAAGTCAGCTAATTGTAATTTAAAAAACAAAAATGCTTCAAAATCTAAGGAAAGAAAAATGCAAAGGATATAGAAAACATGAATCCTAATATGTTCAATAGGCAAACAAAAGGCAAGGACTAACTTGAAGTGCAAGCTATATTTATAGATGAATGAATGACGTCAAATTGGTCAAGACATGGGCGTGCAAAACTAACTGAATTATGCCTACTAACTGCCATCTAGTATGAATGTCCAAGCCCAGTCGAACTCGACGTTCAAACATAATTATGTGAAAAAGAAATAAATCTGTTAGGATTCTGATATGAACAAATTGACGTTGAAGTCTCCTAGGAATTGACGTGAAAAACTTTGTCGATAACAACACTCAATTAATGCACTCAACCACTCCATTGTCCATCACGTTGAAGCCACATGAAGCTTTGATGTTCAATTGATGGTTTAAAAGAAAAAAGAAAAAAAAATTAAAAAGGGTAACTCTTTGATTTCTGACTGACAAATAATATGTCGAAGTTCCTGTAGAAATCAACGTATAATTGGTGGTTTAAAATAAAAAAGAAAAAAATTAAAAAGGGGTGACTTTAGTTGATAGCATTTGTTAATGGTTCGTAGAATTAAATATGTACTCATAAATTTTTATCACTTTATACAGGGAAAAATGATGTAATAATGTTTGAAAAACTTACTACTCATAAATTTTTATCACTTTGTTCATTTTGAATTTATTGGGAACTGAAAAATATTTTGCATGGCTATTAATTAGTTGATGGCTTCTAATATGTGAAATGAAATCCTCGTGAAGCCCAAATCTAGGGTATGACATGGGTAAGAGACAAGTTAATTTTTATAGTTAAAAAGAAAACATTTATTACCCATAAAATTTCCTGAAAAAAATTATTCAAAAAATATCGATGGAATACTTTTATTATGAAATATTTTTGTAAGAAATATCAAGGATTTTTTAAAAAAATATTTTGCTTGGCAAGTAATTAGTTGATGGCTTCTAATCCGTGAAATGAAACCCTGATGAAGCCCAAATATATAGGGTACGAGACGGGTAAGAGACGCGTTAATCTGTTCTACTTAATAAAAAATATTTTTTCTCATATATCATTCAGTTTTTTCGTTTTAATTTAATGTGAGATTATTAATTGATATTTGTATTACATTGTGACTATGTCTTTGTCTAGTATTATAGTTTTCAAACATTCATATTTAGATTTATTTATTTATTCGTATGTCATTGAAATTGACCATTATTATTGGTCTAATAGGTCATCAAAAAATAAAATTATACTCAGCAACTTTAAAATAGAGCATTCAAAAATTTATAATCACCGCTACCTGCCTCATGCTTAATCTACTATTATATGCATCACACTTTGCAGTTATATTATATTTTACTGCAAAGTCAATTTCTTTTTGTCCTATACAATGTGGTGTTTTCAAATATACACGTAAATGTTAGATTATTTGAGTTTATTTATTGATCAGTTAGCCACCGAAATTGACCATTATTATTTATTAGCCACTAGCAATCAAGAAAAAAAAAAACAGTTATGACTTGTTCATAAGAGACCGTATCAACACTAAACCTAAAGATTTAATGTTTTATAAATATTTTTTTTTTCATATCTTCCCTAAGCTTTTTATTTTTATTCAATGCAGTACTTTCAATTTATATTTAGATTCTTAATAATTTGTACTTATTTTGTTAGAATATCATTCTGAGTCATTGGAACTATGGAATACATTGTATTGAGGTGGCTATATGGTTGAAAGAGCTCATGGATGACTTGTTTAAGTGCAGTTTATGTGATAAGAAATTATGTGCAATATGGTAAAATTAACATATGAATGTAAGTATTAGTTCCGTCGTAACAAAGAGATTTTCAGGATATGAAAATCGATATGAAAGGAAATTGTTTGAACTTGTTAGACGTGTAAATTCCTGGTATAGTAATTTCATAGTAAAGTAAATGCAGTTCAAAGTGTAACTTACAGACTATTTCGAGGATAATGTCTGATAGTTCTTGAAGTCGTATACTAATCTGTATCTGGTCATCTGATAAGCTTATTTTTAAGTCTCTTTTATTAGCTATATTGTTATAATACATCATCTGCAAAATATATTATCTCATTATTACTTTTGTCTCTTTTACTCAACACTTATTAATTGAAGATGTTCACCAACCATAATGCAAAGACATAGCTTATTAATATTATTTCCATTGCACTGCACCTAGTCAAAGGCATAAGCTTCACTTCAAATCTCACAGTTTCATTCATCCCCTCTCTTCCCTATTCTTATCATGGCAGCTACCAGTGTCCTTGTTTCTACTTTCCTCGAGAGGACTATCGACACTTTGGCTTCCCGTCTTGTTCACATATTTCATCAAAGAAAGCACAAGAAGCAACTCAGCAACTTGAAGATGAAGCTCCTTGTCATTGATGTTGTGGCTCTTGATGCAGAACAAAAGCAGTTCAAAGATCCACGCGTTAGAGATTGGCTTCTTAGGGCCAAAGATGTTGTGTTTGATGCAGAGGATCTCTTGGATGAGATAGATTATGAGCTCTCCAAAAGCCAGGCGGAAGCTCAGTCTCAGAGTGCTACTAACAAGGTGTGGAATTCCCTGAATTCTTCTTTTGTCAGTTTCTTTGAAATAGAAATTGAATCTAAGATGGAACAAGTCATTGAGGACCTAGAAGATCTTGCAAAAGAAAGCAATATTCTAGGTTTGGAAAAGAGTGGTGGTGTTGGGGTTGGATCAGGATCGGGTAGTAAATTAACATATACATCTTTGCCCAATGAAAGCTTTATCTATGGCAGAGATGATGACAAAAAATTTGTCTTTAACTGGCTCACATCGGACACTCACAACAACCTATCTATACTTTCTATTGTGGGCATGGGTGGGTTGGGTAAGACCTCTCTTGCTCAACATGTATTCNNTGACCNAAGGCTTGAAGGTAAATTTGATATGAAAGCTTGGGTTAGTGTTCCACAGGAATTTGATGTTCTCAAAGTATCAAAAGCAATTCTTGGTACAATTACTGGTTCAACTGATCATAGTATACAACAAGAAGTGATTCAGAAAAGACTGAAAGAAGAACTTATGAGGAAGAAATTTCTTCTCATCTTGGATGACGTTTGGAATGAAAACCCATTTAAATGGGAAGATGTGCAAAAACCCCTTGTTTTCGGAGGCCAAGGCAGTAGGATTCTTGTCACTACTCGGAGTGAGAAGGTTGCTGCTGCCATGCGATCAGAAAAGCACTTCTTGCAGGTATTAAAAGGAGATGATTGTTGGGACTTGTTCGCAAAGCATGCATTCCAAAATGCTAATCCGCAACCAGACCGAGACATTGTATTATCCAAAGAAGAAGTGTCCATATTTAAGATTGGCTCACTTGCTGCAGAATGATCCTCACACGATAACATATCTTCATAATCAAACATACTAACATCATGATTATACTATTGCTGGCAGTTGTTTTCAAATCATGCATTTCAAAATGATACTCAAGCAAATACAGATTGCAAGGAGATTGGTAAACAGATAGTTGAAAAATGCAGAGGACTTCCACTAGCCTTGAAAACAATGGGAAGTCTTTTACACAATAAATCATCCATATCAGAATGGGAAAATGTATTAAAAAGCGAAATATGGGGATTAGAGGATAATGATCTTATCCCTGCTTTAGCACTGAGCTATAACCATCTTCCGTCCCATCTCAAGAGATGCTTTGCTTACTGTGCTTTATTCCCTAAAGATTATGAGTTTGATAAGAATGGCTTGATTCAATTGTGGATTGCTGAAAATTTTGTACAATTCCATAATCACAGAAGTCCAGAAGATATAGGTGAACAATACTTTGATGATCTACTATCAAGGTCTTTCTTTCAACAATCAAACAGATATAAAACATGTTTTGTCATGCATGACCTTTTAAATGATTTGGCAAAATATGTTTGTGAGGACATCTGTTTCAGATTGGGAGTTGACAAAACAAAAGGTATTCCCAAAACAACCCGTCATTTTACATTTGCAACCAATCATGTGGAATATTTTGATAGATTTGGAAGTATACATGATGTTGAAAGGTTACACACATTTATGCCAACAGATTGGAGTTGGCATTGCAAGATGTCGATAGATGATTTATTCTCCAAGTTTAAGTTCTTACGTGTCTTGTCTGTGTCTAACTGTTCTAACCTTACAAAGGTGCCTGACTCAATAGGCAATCTTAAGCATCTCCGCTCATTAGACCTCTCCAACACTCACATAGAAAGATTGCCTGAGTCAACATGTTCACTCTACAACTTGCAAATACTGAAGCTCAACAATTGTCCACTATTGAAAGAACTGCCATCAAATTTACACAAACTCACCAATTTGCGTCGTCTTGAATTTATGGATACTGAACTGTTAAAGGTGCCAGAACATTTGGAAAAACTGAAGAATCTTCAAGTATTCATGAGTTCGTTTGATGTTGGAAGCAAGGAATTCAGCATTCAACAACTAGGACAACTCGATCATCATGGAAGGCTATCAATTGGGGAGCTGCAGAATATTGAGAACCCCTCCGATGCAAAAGCAGCAGATTTGAAAAATAAAACTCACCTTCGGGAGCTAATGTTAAAATGGAATAGGGACCAGGTCCCAGTTGACGCATTGAAAGAAAGGGATGTAAATGTCATGCAGAATCTCCAACCTTCCAAGTACTTGGAGAAGTTGTCAATCAGCCACTATGATGGTACAAAATTTCCAACATGGTTTGGAGATTATTCATTATTGAATGTGGTTTCATTAAGCTTGTTCGAATGTAAACAATGCAAATGTTTGCCTTCCCTTGGACATTTGCCATTTCTCAAGGACCTCACAATATCAGGGCTTGATGGGGTAGTAGGTATTGATGCTGACTTTTATGGGAGTGGCTCTTGTTCGTTTCCGTCCTTGGAGACATTGAAATTCTCCCGGATGAAAGGATGGGAGAAATGGGATTGTGAAGCCATGAGAGGTGCTTTTCCACGTCTTCACCATCTTGCTATAGATTATTGTCCCAAGCTGAAAGAGCGCCTGCCAGTGCAAATTCTTCAATTTGAGACAGTTTATATTCGGCACTGCAAACAACTTCTGGGGTACGATGGAATGGTGAAAATGAATGGGAAAGAGGTCACCATTTTTCGAGTACACAACTTGGAAGCATGGTTTGTGGGATGGATCGGGAAAATGATATCCCATGATTCTGTTGAAGACTTGAAAGTTTATTCTTGCCCCAATATGAGTATTTTAATGAGTCAGCAATATAATTTCCTTGTAAGTTTGACTGTTCATGACAGCTGTGACTCTCTAACCACCTTTCCTATAGACTTCTTCCCAACACTCAGATCGCTTTATCTCCTCAGCTGTTGTAATCTACAAACGATTTTACATGCTCATAATCATCTCCAGGATCTAGCAATCATTGACTGCCCTCAATTTGAATCATTCCCAGAACGAGTACATATCCTGCTTCCATGTCTTGAATTCCTAAGCATACGAGATTGTCCTAGATTTGAGTCCTTCGCTGATGGATGTTTGCCATCAAATATAAAAAGGATGTATCTCACTAACTCCTCCAAACTTGTTGCTTCATTGAAAGGGTCTTTTGGCGACAATCCCTCTCTTGAAACGTTGTTTATTATTGGAAAGTTGGATGCAGAGTCTTTTCCTGATGAAGGTTTTCTTCCACGCTCTCTTACTTCTCTAGGGATCTATGATTGTCAACATCTTAAAAAACTGGACTATAAGGGTCTCTGCCACCTCCCCTCTCTCAAGGAATTGCTTCTAGTTAACTGCCCCAACCTCCAATGCTTACCAGATGAGGGTCTTCCCAAATCCATTTCATATCTTACCATTTCAGGCAATTGTCCATTGCTCAAACAGCGTTGTAAGTATCCGGGAGGCCAAGACTGGGGAAAGATTGCTCATGTTCAAAACCTGTCTATTTTATAAATATGAACTGATGTTGATTTTATAAATAATCATTTATGGAACTCTCAAAGGGTTTTCAGGGGTACACTGATCTGGGAATTTGTACCTCAAACATAGCTTAAATATAGCCAGGAGTGAATTTACCTTCTACGTTTTTACTTCTAATTGAAGTACTGTATATGTTGAGTAATATGAAATGACTTTTATTGCATTAGGAAACTATCACTAACAAGAATATGGCATCATTGATTCCAAAAATAGGAGCAAAAAAATTCTTAAGACTATAGTTTCAGTTGTGAGTTTTAAAACAGTTTCCATCCTTTAGAGTCTTGATTCTCTCGCTTGAATCTGGAACTTTAGTTGATTTAATTTTATAACTATTCGCCTGTGCAGAACGTTATAAACTCTTTATTTTTAAGATACTAGAATTATATAAAGTGAATAATTTCAAAAAATTTATGCCAATAGGATAAAGGTCCACAATTCTCCTAAACATCGAAAAACCAGTTGTCACAATTTATTGAGATATAGAAGAAAGCCAGTATTTGGAATAAAAGGTGATGAACCTGCTAAAACCGGAAATCCCTAGGCACTGCAACATCGAGAGGGGAACCTCTTGGAGCCTTTTTAAAAGACGGTTCATCAGCCAAAAGAAGGCCACTGATAATTAGAACAAGAAAAATGAACATTTCCGGGAAACAAATCAGAAGAGATGTGTGTAATTTATTTTATCAACACGAAATCTCCATATAGGATAGTGCCAATTTATAGAAAGGAATATGATCAAAGGTGGAGCAAGTGTGTGATAGAAGGTTATGGAAGCAGTAAAAAATGAGTAATTATGGTTCATGCTGCAAAGAATGGGAGCAAACTCGGTTAATGATGTAAAACTGAACCCAAGAGTTTTAAACTTTTGCCTGCAGAGATTGCCATAACCAAAGACTTGTATGCATATATAAATTTGGCTACAATAACCATGATTTTATCTCAAGTCCAATAAAACTCAGTTTACATGATGTATTCTTCCAATACTTGCCACTTCATTAATGAACTCTTCTCCATCAACTTTCGATTTTTTTCAACATCTTTATGGCTATTTCTGGCCCACTTTAAAGTTTTCCTTTGTATACGGATCCAAAACCTCCTTCACTCTATTTAACTTTGAAATCTCTGCTCATTTTTTTAATTTCTCTATATCCATATCCATAGAATTTAGATTGTTGTTTAGCAAAAACGTTTCAATGTTTTCATACATCGAACAATGCCTACGTCGCCAGGCATGCCATTCACTTCCACCTATCGAGAGGATCATCGGTTACTGGATCAGTACAGTTTAGAAACAAATACTTTTACATTATTTGATACACAATATAAGAATAAAATTATAAATAAAAGTATAAACTTTTATATTTTTTTTTAAAAAAAAGAATTAAAATGAAAAAGAATAATGTTAAATAAATGTACAAAATGTCATATAATCATTATTCGTTTAAAAAGCTACACACATAGCTAAAAAATTCATCAAAATCAACTAATAACGTAGGACCACTCTTTGAAATTTTGATGCAAAAGAATAATTTTCCTTGCGTTTTCTCTCCACGAGTTACATTTTTTTAGGTTCGTTTTCTCACTTTTGCACCGTTTAAAATTAATTTTACTTCGATTACATTAATCTTTGATAAATTATCTTTCATTTGAACCGATTAAAATGTATTTTCATTGGGTTTTGGTGCAGTTTTGCTTGGGTCCTTGGGCAGCAATTTCTTGCATTTTGCACTCCCTCAATTCCCTCCACTACATTTTTAAAACCGATAATTCATTCTTTTGAACTAAAATATAAAGTTGTAAACTCGAATTACCATGAGCCAAGATCAAGCCGAGAGACCTCAAGCAGAGAAAGACTCAATCAAATACGGCGACGTTTTAGATGTCTGACCTACAAATTCTAATGTCTATATAAACGTCTGAACTGGGTGAACCGACGTCTATATAGACGTTTGACCTATAGAGTTCGATGTCCCATTAACATCACTCACAAAGATGTCGAATTGGGATCTGACATTAAAAGCCCAACGTCTAAAGCCCTACACTAGTGTCTAGGTCATCAAAAAATAAAATTATATTCAGCAACTTTAAAATAGAGCAATCATTCAAAAATTTATAATGCACCGCTACCTGCCTCATGCTTAATGTACTATTATATAGCTGCATCACACTTTGCAGTTATATTGTATTTTATGCAAAGTCAATTTCTTTTTGTCCTATACAATATGGTGTTTTCAAATATACACGTAAATGTAGATTATTTGAGTTTATTAGTTAGCCACCGAAATTTACCATTATTATTTATTAGCCACTAGCAATCAAGAAAAAAACTAAAACAATTATGACTTGTTCATAAGAGACCGTATCAACACTAAACCTAATGATTTAATGTTTAAATTTTTTTTTCTTTTTATATCTTGCCTAACCTTTTTATTTTTATTCAATACAGTACTTTCAATTTATATTTAGATTCTTAATAATTTGCAGTTATTTTGTTAAAATATTATTTTGAGTCATTGAAACTATGGAGTACAAATATTGTATTGAGGGGTATACGATAATAGCTGGATGACTTGTTTAAGTACAGCTTATGTGGTAAGAAATTACGTGCAATATCGTAAAATTAACATATGATTGTAAGTATTACTTCCTTCGTAACAAAGAATATGAAAGGAAATTGTTTGAACTTGTTAGACGCGTAAATTCCTGGTATAGTAATTTCATAGTAAATAGATGCAGTTCAAAGTGTAACTTATAGACTATTTCGAGGATAATATGATAGTTCCAGAAGTCGTATACTAATCTCGTCATCTGATTAGCTTATTTTTAAGTCTCTTTTATTAGCTGTATTGTTTGTTATAATACATCATCTGCAAAATATATTATCTCATTATCACTCTTATCTCTTTTACTCAACACTTATTACTTGAAGATGTTCACCAACCTTAATGCAAAGACATTGCTTATTAATATTATTTCCATTGCACTGTACCTAGTCAAAGGCATAAGCTTTCAAATCTCACAGTTTCGTTCATGGCAGCAGAAACGATTACCAGTGCTCTTGTTTCTACTTTCCTCGTGAGGACTATCGACACTTTGGCTTCCCGTTTTGTCCACATATTTCGTGCAAGAACACGTCATAAGAAGCAACTCAGCAACTTGAAGATGAAGCTCCTTGCCATTGATGTTGTGGCTTTTGATGCAGAACAAAAGCAGTTCAAAGATCCACGTGTCAGAGATTGGCTTCTCAGGGCCAAAGATGCTGTGTTTGATGCAGAGGATCTATTAGATGAAATAGATTATGAACTCTCTAAAAGCCAAGAGGAAGCTGAGTCTCAGAGTGCTACTGAAAAGGTGTGGAATTCACTCAAATCTTCTTTTGTCAGTTTCTTTGAAAATGAAATTGAATCCAGGATGGATCAAGTCATTGAGGACCTAGAAAATCTTGCAACCGAAAGCAATATTCTAGGTTTGGAAAAGGGTGGTGGTGTTGGGGTTGGATCAGGATCGGGTACTAAATTAACATATACATCTTTGCCCAATGAAAGTGTCATCTATGGCAGAGATAATGACAAAGAATTTGTCTTTAACTGGCTCATATCTGACACTCTCAACAAGTTATCTATACTTTCTATTGTGGGCATGGGTGGGATGGGTAAGACCTCTCTTGCTCAACATGTATTCAATGATCCAAGGCTTGAGGAAGCTAAATTTGATACTAAAATTTGGGTCAGTGTTCCAGAGGAATTTGATGTTCTCAATGTATCAAGAGTAATTCTTGGTACAATTACTGGTTCAACAGATTATAGTGTAGAGCATGAACTGATTCAGAGAAGACTGAAAGAAGAATTGTCGGGGAAGAAATTTCTTCTCATTTTGGATGACGTCTGGAACGAAAACCCATTTAAATGGAAAGATGTGCAGAAGCCCCTGGTTTTCGGAAGCCAAGGCAGTAGAATTCTTGTTACTACACGGAGTGAGAAGGTTGCTGATGCCATGCGATCAGAAAAGCACCTCCTGCAGGTATTAAAAGAAGATTATTGCTGGGACTTGTTCGCCAAACAAGCATTCCAAGGCGCTAATCCTCAACCAGATCCAGACTTCATAGAGATTGGTAAGAAGATAGTTGAAAAATGTAAGGGACTTCCTTTAGCCTTGACAACAATGGGAAGTCTATTATACAATAAATCATCCCTTTATGAATGGAAAAGTATTATGAAAAGTGAGATATGGGATTTTTCAGAAAATGAAAGTGGTATACTTCCTGCTTTAAGATTAAGCTATCTCCACCTTCCTTCTCATATGAAGAAATGTTTTGCTTTTTGCGCCTTATTTCCCAAACGTTATCGCTTTGACAAGGAGAGCTTAATTCAATTGTGGATGGCTGAAAATTTTCTAGAAAGCCCTCTACAGAAAAAGAGTTCTAAAGAAGTTGGTGAGCAATATTTCAATGATTTGTTATCTTGGTCTTTCTTTCAACAAGTAAGCAACGAAGAGGAAAATTATTTTATCATGCATGACCTTCTAAATGATTTGGCAAAATATGTCTCTCAGGACATATGCATCAGGTTACGAGTTGATAAACCACAAGGTATACCCAAAACAACCCGTCATTGTTCATTTTCATACTCTGAATTAGGTTTTAACGGGTTTGGGAGTTCGATTGATACTCAAAAGTTGCACACATTTACGCCAATAGAACGGGGTTGGGTTTGGGATTGCAAGATGTCGATAGATGACTTGTTCTCCAAATTTAAGTTCATACGTGTCATATCATTGTCTCATTATCGTAACCTTACTGAGGTGCCTAAATCTATAGGAAATCTTAAGCATCTTCGTTCATTAGATTTATCCTGGACTGAAATAGAAAAACTACCTGAATCAATAAGTTTACTCTTCAAATTGCAAATACTGAAGCTAAACCAATGTTATAGATTAAAGGAGCTTCCGTCATGTTTACATCAACTCGATAATTTACGTTGTCTTGAATTAGAACATGCTGGAGTGAAAAATGTGGTAGCATATTTGGGAAAGCTGAAGAATCCTCAAGTATCGATAAGTTCATTTCATGTTGAGAAAAGTAAGGAAATCAATATTCGGCAATTAGGAGAACTCAATCTTCATGGATGTCTAACAATTGATGATCTGCAGAAGATTGAGAATCCTTCAGATGCAATAGAAGTAGATTTGAAGAACAAACCACACCTTGTAGGCCTACGGTTAAAATGGAATTTCATTGACAACTCCTCTGTTGATTCAGAAAAAGCTGAGGATATAATTGAGAATCTACAACCTTCAAAATACTTGAAAGAGTTGTCAATAAGTAACTATATTGGTAAACAATTTCCAAATTGGTTACTCGATAATTTATTACCGAATCTGGTGAACTTAGTGTTGGAGGGATGTGAATCTTGCCCACGGTTACCTCCGCTTGGACTTTTGCCATTTCTCAAGGACTTGAGGATGGAAGGACTTGATGCGATAGTGAATATTGATGCTGATTTTCATGGGAACAACTCTTTTTCATTTAAATCCCTTCAAACGTTATCTTTCTCTGATATGAGACAATGGGAAAAGTGGGAATGCCAAGCTGTGACAGGTGCTTTTCCATGTCTACAACTTTTTTCCATAAAAAATTGTCCGAAGCTGAAAGGACACCTGCCAAAGTTCGTTGCTTTAGAATCTCTACATGTCTTTAACTGCAAACAACTTGAAGCTTTGATTGTGAGTGCGGTAGAATTACATCTAGAAGAGTGTGGAACGCTGCAGTTGGAGCGGTCTACAATGAAAAAGCTCACAACGGATGGGCACGGCATGGCAGCATCATTGGTTGCAATGGCAGCATCTCTTGAAATCTTGTCCATTTGTTCAGCTCTGGAGTCAATAAGTGATGACTGTGTCTCTCTAAGAATCTTTCCACTAGATTTCTTCCCAACACTCAGGAGCCTTAAGCTCAGTGGGTTTCCTAATCTACAGATGATTTCACAGAATCACGTTCACAATCATCTCCGGTATCTGGAAATCAAAGAGTGCCCAAGACTTGAGTTGTTCCCTGAGGGAGGTTTGCCATCAAATCTAAAGTACATCCAACTCAATAATTGCTTTAGACTTGTTGGCTCACTGAAAAGAGCTTTCGGAGACAGTTCTTCGCTGGAAAGTTTAAGGATTGAAAAAGTAGAGGCAGAATGTTTTCCTGATGAAGGTTTGCTTCCATTCTCTCTCACTGAACTAAGAATATCTAATAGTCCAAATCTAAACAAACTAAACTACAAGGGTCTCTTAGAACTCTCATCTCTTGAATCACTGTATCTTTGGAACTGTCCCAACCTCCAATGCTTACCAGAGGAAGGTCTTCCCAAATCAATTTCACTTCTTGACATACGCGCTTGTCCTTTGCTGGAACAACGTTACCATGAAGGAGGCGAAGACAGAAAAAATATTGCTCACATTCAAAACATATATCTATATGGTAGTGATGATGTTAATTTTGTTTAATGGTACGAAAACTTTTAATAGTGGTGTATGAACTACATTTCCTCTTTTTGGTAGTCCGGTCATGTAACAAATTATACCTTCATAATTTTTTTTAACACTATAATTATTAAGCCTTTATCTCTTTATTCTGTGTGCCTCCCAATCTAAGTAATGAGTCCAGATTTTATTCCAGTGTCTCAAAACGAGTAACGGGGTCTTTCTCAAGAGCAGCTAATGGCTCCATAAGCTTCTTCGTTTCCTTATCTTGAAGGTTCAAAGCCTCCACCATTTTGTTCATAGTTTCTGGTAAATCTTCGTGACGATTCACTCTCGACAGTGAGTTCCTTCATGCACGTATTCTCTCGGCCATGAATCAGCGAAAGCACCAATTTGTAATGTTAACAATTGTGCAGTAGAAGAATGAAACAGTGGAAATACGAAATTGTCACTAACAAGAATATGGCATCATTGATTCAAAAATAGGAGAGAATAAATCTTAAGACTATAGTTTCAGTTGAGAGTTTTAAAACAGTTTCCATCCTTTAGAGTCTTGATTCTCTCGCTTGAATCTGGAACTTTAGTTGATTTAATTTTATAACTATTCGCCTGCAATGTGCAGAAGGTTATAGACTCTTTATTTTCAAGATATTAGAATTATATAAAGTGAATAATTTCAAAAAATTTATGCCAATAGGATAAAGGTCCACAATTCTCCTAAACATCGAAAAACCAGTTGTCACAATTTATCGAGATATAGAAGAAAGCCAGTATTTGAAATAAAAGGTGAAGAACCTGCTAAAACCGGATTTCCCTAGGCACTGCAACATCGAGAAGACCACTGATAATTAGAACAAGAAAAATGAACATTTCCGGGAAACAAATCAGAAGAGATGTGTGTAATCTATTTTATCAACACGAAATCTCCATATAGGAAAGTGCCAATTTATAAAAAGGAATATGATCAAAGGTGCAGCAAGTGTGTGATAGAAGGTTATGGAAGCAGTGAAAAATGAGTAATTATGGTTCATGCTGCAAAGAATGGGAGCAAACTCGGTTAATGATGTAAAACTGAACCCAAGAGTTNTAAACTTTTGCCTGCAGAGATTGCCATAACCAAAGACTTGTATGCATATATAAATTTGGCTACAATAACCATGATTTTATCTCAAGTCCAATAAAACTCAGTTTACCTGACCATGATCTATATATACTAGGCAATAACAAATATAATAGCAACCACTTTCAAATTAAAAATCTTTTCCCCTTCCAAATAAATTTTCTAAAGGACGACAAACATTTAGCTCTAAGCAATTTTGTTGCGATTCCTCTGCATACTTAATGTGAAATATTAACCTGTGTCAGTCAAGCATTGCTCTGCCATGAATGATTAGTGTGGTTTTGCCAAGATTTTTGCTAGCCACTCCAAGATGTTTGGTTTGAGTTGTCTCCACGATCATTTCCACTTGTTTCATGGGGATAATAAACAAGCTTAGGAGGCATTTCAAGACTATGTATGAACACTCTTTCTTCCAACATATCCACAACTCTCTTCATTGAAGGATGGTTATTTGGTTTCAATTATATACACCAAAGCGTAACTACATACATTTTTTAACCAAAATCAAGAATAACAAAACAAATGGTTGAAAGTCCCACGTCTACTAAAGATTAGGCCAAATTATAATATATAAGTAAGGTGCAAACCTTATTTTACAAATCACCTCATTTTACAAATTGGTTTCGTGGGGTTGAGTTAGGCTTAAAATTTACTTCTACCATAGTATCAGAGTCATGGTTAAAGTCTATCTTAATGATATTTTTTTCTTTTTGGACATTTCTATTGAACACTTATCACTTTACAAGTTCCAAATCTAAAAACTTTGGAATGAAATTATCATCATGAAAAATATTATGAGGTTTGATATCCAAATATAGAATTTGAACATCAAAGCCTTGATGAAGATAAGCAATTCCAAACAGCTATGCCAAGAGATATTTCATTTGTTTTCTCATAACTTAAAGGGATACTTTTCTCTTTGAAGATGTATTTATCCAATGAACCATTTGTCATGTATTTATAAACCAGAGGACGCTTTTCTCCTTCAACACAATATCCAATAAGAAGTACCACATTTACATGATGTATTCTTCCAATACTAGTCACTTTATTAATGAACTCTTCTCCATCAACTTTCGATTTTTTCAACATCTTTATGGCTATTTCTGGCTCACTTTGAAGTTTTCCTTTGTATACAGATCTAAAACTTCCTTCACTCTATTTAACTTTGAAATCTCTGCTCATTTTTTTAATTTCTCTATATCCATGGAATTTAGATTGTTGTGTAGCAAAAACGTTTCAATGTTTTCATACATCGAACAATGCCTACGTCGCCACGTATGCATAAATAGTGCAAGCATGCCATTCACTTCCACGTATCGAGAGGATCATCGGTTACAGTATAGAAAAGCTACTTACAAGGACTGTTGACTGCCCTCACACATCAACACGAAGCTTTCCAGTGTGCTTTGTCTTCACTCACACACTTTCCGAGAAAACTTCCCGGAAGGTCACCCATCCCATAATTACTCTAGGCTAAGCACGCTTAACCATGGAGTTCTTATGAGTTAGGCTACCGAAAAGCAAATGCATTTGTTGATATGAGTAGTCAAATCAATTCCTTTAAGCTATCCTTCAACTGTATAGTCCCATACCTATACAATCTCCAGATCCCTCTCATTCCGGTGTATGTTCGATTCGTCCATGTGCCCCTTCCACTCGAAGCCTGCCAGGAGCCGCTCCTTGTCCGTGCCCCATGCACCATGCTTCTTGTACCGGCGATCACTCCCCGCCCTCGTCAGTGCCCAGGTGTCACAATATGCTCCTTCACTAATCCCTCCAAATGAACACATATTATCTCACAAAATCTTTCTTGCTGTAATCTTTCTCAGCAATTAATTCCTTTCGTACGAACACAACATATATCTGCTCCTATGCTAAAAAAAAGTTAAATTATTTTCCATTCATTTAAAACTTTTGTTTACTGCACTGTTAGAAATAACAGAGTAATGAATTGAAGGATATGTACTGTATGTGTACTATTTTATTAAAACCAGAGACCGTAGTTTTATACAGGAGGGAAAGAGTAAATACAGTTATGAAAGATGTAATTGACTTGACTTATTACAAACACGCACCACACTCCATCATTACAAAATGTGCTCCTGTAGTAAAAAAAACAAAAATTATTCCCCTGGTTGTTATGGTTACCATCATTTAAACAGAGAGAATGCGATGTAAATAAAAAAAAAAATCATCATTTTTAAAAACTTTTTTATTGAAATACATTCATGTGTACCACAAAACTGATCCTAGAAAATTCATAAAATATTAGTTATATACATTTTGGAAAGTTTATTATGAAAATTCTATTATGAAAAACTTGTTCTATAATGTAGGTAAAAATATGGAAAATAGAATATTAAAGTAAATCTATTAAAATAACGAGACGAGTAAATTATTTTAAAATAATTTTATAATATGAATAAAAGATTTTAAAGTTCGGTTCATTATTTAAAACATTTCATCTCTTATAAACTTTTGTTTTCTATTTTTTCTCTGTATTTTTTCTAAGTTTTCTCTCTACTGAGTTGTCGGATTGACAATCAGGAGGTGTCCAGACATTCACGGCGTAGAGTGCTACACAACTGACCAATCAATCTCTAAATTCTAGCAAGTAAGTTGTTCTTCCCTTTTTCTCCGTTGTTCTTGAACCTAGACCATGCAATTTTTGCTGGTTGCATGCGTCTTGTGGCGTTCTTTTTCAATTCTCTGTTTCGTTCTAGTTCTGAGAGTTATTCTTGATCACCAATTGGTGGTTTGTAGGGTCCTGTTGAGTTTCCTTGCGATGCAAGGTACTGTTGAGGTGATCTTGTGAGCTGTGCAGTTTGTTTTTAAGGTAAGGGGAGCTAGGTTCTAGCTTTAAATTAGTTGTATGATATGTAAATATGCTGAATTTTGAACTAGTATGCTGTTTGAGTCACTTTCTAAGTTTTAGTAGATTGAGTGGTATGTGCTGGAATGTGTATTCTGTGAAACTGTGTTGTGATGCCATAAACTGGATTGGATGAGTTTAATTGTTGTAATTGATCATGTTGAAAGTACTTGGGGGTGAGAAATCTGTTGAAAAATTTATTAGATAGAAAACTTAGTGTTTTAGTAGTGTTTTAAGTCATTTTAGAGGAAGTGAGGTAGTGAATTTGAGAGTTAGAGGTCAAGGGCTCTTATGGTTTGTTGGGGTAGTCTAGGTATTTTATTTGTGACTTGTTAGAGTCATCAAACTGCTCAAAAACAGGTGCAAAGTGGTAGAATTGAATTTGGGTCCTAAGTTGTCAAATTTGGTGCTTTAGAGTAGGAATTAAGTCATAAACACTTTAGATTGATAGTATGGAGGTTTAGAATCACTTAGATAAGTTTAATTAAGTATAAAACACAATCTAGGGATGTTAGAAGTTGGGGAAAATGGTTAGAAATGGAAAATGGTATGTGAGTTGCATAATTCTGCAGAATTTTCGTTCTGCAGATTATGCAGACTCGCTGAGCGAATGTTTTTGCTCTTTTTTAGTCATTCGCACAACAAGTTGGTGCATTGTGCGAGTGACTAAAGAGGGTTGCTCTCTGTCTAATGATTCGTTTTGCGACTGGTAGTGATCTGGGTTTAATGTCAATTAATTTGAATAGTGAATAAGTGCGCTTTGCGAGTATTTGGAGAGTCTAAGTCACTATTTGGGACTCTCGCATAGTGATTTAGGACGTTATGCGAGGGGTTAGTGTCTGATCCTGTGTATCAGAATTTTCAGTTTAGCTGAGCGTACAGACTTTGTGCGCTAAGCGAATGGGCTTTAGCTGAGCGCACAGACTTGGTGCGCTAAGCAAATGTGAGTGAGAAAAACCCACTATTTCTATTTTCGCAAAGCGAGTTTAGTGCGCTGAGCGACTAGTCCAAAACTTGTTTTTATATTCTTTTTATCCCTGTTTTCTGATAACCTTGAGCTATATTTTGATTATTAGAATGGTGTAGAAGTATCTATGATATTGTATGATCATGTATTATGGTATTTGGTTGTTCATGTCTTTGAGTTAAGTTTTAAAGTGAAAGTATAGTTGATGGACGTAATTCCATGATCCTCATGGAAAGGTTACATGGTGGTGCCCTGTGTAAGTTTAGAATGATTTGCAGGGAGCTTAGTCTTGGGGGTTATCTTGAAACTCCAATGGTCTTTCTTCTCACGTAGAAAGGATTGATCCATGTCGTGAGGAGTAGCAGGAGGTCTTAGTCTTCGAGACTTCCAATATGCTCCAAGGTGCGGTACAGACTAACCTCGTGAATGTGGTAGGGTGAAACCTGTTGACAATGGCTTTACAAAGCAATAGAAGCCACCACGAGTGCATGACCTGCCATAGCTCAGCAATCATTCTAAGTCCGGACAAGTCAAGTTTAAAGTATAACATTTTATGATGTGTGATCTAGTTTACTTGAATTAAACATGTACGTTGTGTGTTATTATAATAATATGATTTTGTATATCTAACTCACCCTTACTTCTGTGTTTGTGTGTCTGTGTATTGTTTTTTCTTTTGCGATTATCACCTTAATGGTATGAGCTTAGGAGTACAATCTTTTCAGTTGACTGAACAAGAAATTAGATGAGAAGTTTGAAGTGTAGGTTGTGCTTTTAATCCTTCATATGAATAATTTTATTCTTCATAAATTTATAATTTGTTATATTATTATAATGTTCATTTTAGTAGTTTCATATTACTAAATTGAGATGTTACATGTTTCTAAAATCTCATTCTGGAAATACAAAAGTTTTATTTCAAAATTTTCATTCTAGAAATCATATTCTGAAGACTTTTCGCTTTGAAACATTTCTGAAACATGTAATTTGAAAATCTATACTGAAATGTTAATTTCAGATAGAAAAATAAAAAAAAAATATGGACAACTCAATAAATCAAAATTAAATTAATAAAAATTAAATTAAAGAAATCATCAATAACTGTAATTTATACTACGATAGAACGCAGATAGAGGCTATAAAAGAACCAAAAGTTTTCAAATTCTTGGAGATACAATCAAGGGAAATTCAAAGATCTTTTCTCGAAATCAGAGAATAATTCTCAAGGTCTCTTAATACTTTTCATAAAAAACATATTTTTAATTATTGAATTGTTTACTTAAAATTATTTTAATATTCCAGATAAAATATTGAAAAACATGATAAAAAAATATAGTTATAAAAGATTAAAGAATATTTTGTTTAACTTGAGTCTACTAGACCATTTTGCAAAGTCCAGAAGAGGTCATAAAGAGATTATATATTTAAAACGATATTATTATAGTATAAAAAAATGTTAAAAAATAATGATACTTTAAACCACAATAAGTTGTTTGCTAATTCTACTAACTTCGTTATCTTTTCTAAATCATTTAAGAAGATATTTCCCAAAAAAAGAAATACCATAAGATGGTCATATTTAAGCAATTTGATCATTATTGTCTTCCAAATATTTGAAAATTATTCTAATAATATTTTTAGGAAAAAGAAATAGAAACATAATTATATTATAAAACAGAAATGTGTATGCAGTTATTTTAAAAGGATAAAGTCTATATCTTCATTCATTCTTTTCCTTTCTTTTTACCTTACATCTAACATAACATAATAGTAGTTTGAGATTAAGATATATATTTATTGTTGTATAGAAAAAGAATATCTATGTATATTTTTTTAAGGACCATAATATTTAATAATTTTTTGTAATAGATTACGTGTCATTATTTTATTGGTTTGTATATTTGAAACGGATCAATCACAAACTGTCACATAAAATATTGTAAAAAAATTAAACAAAATTGTTAAAGATACATCTTTCCTTCTTGTAAATATAACTATTTTATTTATTTTTATATCACTTATTTTAAATGAGAGGCTAGTACTTGGGCATTAACAATTTAATGAATAGAGTATATTAAACATGTTTTTTATCCAAAATTTGACCCAACAAAGAGTTAGCTATATCCATACATAGCACATGGGTTGCAAAATTGCCATTTGCAAATTATTTATGACTTAATTAACATCATCTTCACCACTTTGAATGTAAACCTAAAATAGGGCCAAAACTTTTGGTGCAACAGAAAAATAAATTGAACAGGTTTTGGATAGCTTTATTAGGTTTGGAAAACATGAAAAACATGTTAAATACAAAAGTAGTATTTCCGTATTTTTTTTCATCATAGTAAGTTAGTAACCAAAATTAGAAAGAAAAGATCATAAGTACTTATGCACATGTTCGTATTAGGTAAACGTCTCTATTAATTTGCGGCAAATTATTTGAATACTATATTAACTTCATAAAATAATGTTTGAATAGTTAGGTAAGGTGATTTTTAGGTAATATGTGTTTTGTTTAGTTGTCTAAATAAATAGTTTTTAAAATCAAATTATGGAAAAGAGTTTAAATTTATTTATGTCATTGAATTTGTATTTAATATAATTAATTATTAGGAATAAAATAAATAAAATAAAAAGATAGAAATTGGTAAGTTTCCTCTATAAATTCAATTTTTCTAAACTTTAACCATAAAAGAACATTTTTTTAAAAAAAAAATACATAAATATTTAAATATTGTCCTTAGGTATCATCCATGAATCAAAGACTAGAAGAATTTCTAACCTATTACAACTAAAATTGTACAATTCTAAGTTTTTACAACTAATTTTTCATGTGTGCTATATTTGTTTACTTTTTTTTTTCTCATCATGTTACTAATTATATCTACTTTGCTTACGTTATCTTATTAAGATATGAAAAAAATGAAAATAAAATTTGGACAATTTCAAAATTCCGTACATTCAAAGTCACATGTGTAATAACCTACATGACATCATGATAGTGCGCAACTGACAGGTAACCAATTATATTTTTAAATTAATTTCTGTTCACATATTAATTAAATATTGGTATCCACGTGTCACTTTAAGGAACAACCTTAGTCACTTACACGTTTTCTCAGAAAGGAATTTTCCTCCTCAAACTAGTTAATCGCCTCCTCAAAGTAGTTAACATTATTCCGTTAATAATACTTTAACAATATTTTTCTACAACATTTTAATATTTATAATTAATTTAAAATTATTCTAATAATAATAATCATAAAATCAACATAAATCAAACAAATAAATATTATTAAAATATTATAAAAAATGTTATCAAAATATTATTTTTCTTTTCGTTCACTTATATATTAATATTATTACACCTAATAACAATAGATATTCAATTTACTAATGATAAAGTTTGAGAAGTTAAAAAAAGAAACAAAATTTGTGAAAAATATGTATATTACAATTCGTCAAATCTTAAAATTAAAGGAGCGAAATTTGTTTATCCTATTTTTAATATATGAACAATATTTTTAATGGGAATTCATGAGCAGAAAGTGATTACTTATGTAATAGAAAAAAAAAAAGTGGAAGCAGGTTAATGATTTGGGTATATTCAGAATGTTATAATTTTTTTAGCAATGATGATTGTTACAATGATTCAGTAAATTCAAACCACTCTCAATTAAACTAGTTAAGATTTTTAAATAAATTAGATTTAAAATTAACCAAACCAATAAAATCTATGGTAATTAGATTTATAAATTCAATAAATCATAATCAAATTAATAATAAATTTTTTTATTAATAATTATCATGCACAAAATGTTATGGTACAATAGTTTATTCATTTTTTTACTTTTTGCTATCTAGTTTTTAAAAATTAATTATAAAAAAATGTTATTTACATATTTTTAATAACAAGATTACTGTAAGCTTTTGCATAGAATTATACTTTTATCTCAAAATAAAAAAAAAAAAAAAAAACAATTATTTAGTAAGAGATCCAATTAATCTGAACTGAACTTAATGTTTTTTCATTGAATTGATTTAATTCGGATTGTAAAAATAAAAAATAATTGGCTTAAATTTTATTTCACCTTAAGTCCATAATTGTTTTTGGCAACTCTAACTTTTACATTAATAAATTGATAAAGGGCAGGTTGAGAATGTGATCTTTAAGGCATCTACCAGGATTTTGCAGCTAAAAAGTTCGAAACTTGGGGTCTACTTTTGAGGCTACCATTGCCACATGCTCAAAACTCAAATGCTGAGATGGGACCTGGCCAATAAGGCTTCAGTTTTAGATGGAGAACTTTAAGCCACAAATCTCGGCACCAAAACATTCTCAGCCACAAACTCATAAAAAGTCTCTATCTTTCTTCCTTTTTGTTTCCTCACAACTGTCTCTCAGAAGATTAACACAAAATAGTACTTCATCTCGCTCTATATTAAGCCTTTCTTAAAACTGTTTATCAAATGAAATTTCTCACTTGATCACTCAAAACCACACCCTTCAGAACAGAAAATTTTCTGTGAACCAGGCAAACCTCTTGCCAGGTTTTGTTTTGTTTGTCACTCGAAATTCTGTGAACCCTACTAAACCTCTTACCAAGTTTTTGTTTTGTTTGTCACTGAGTACTGTAATCTCCAACTGGGGTGGTTTGTTTTCATCAATCAGAAGTCTGATTCTCTCTCTTCATAAGCCATAGAAAGGTATGTTCTTTTCAACCCCTCTTTCGATTATTGTATGTGAAAAAGTTCTCTCAATGAATTTAAGGAAATTCAACAGTTTAGAGGAAGTTTTTCTGTTTTTCTCTTCTTATTTTCTATGAGGGCGTCAAAGATATATGGTGATTAGTGCTAGTTTCATCAAGTTTCTAACTTTCGCAGTTTTTTTTTTTCCCAACATTTTAAAGGGTTAAATAAAGTGGGATTTCATTCTTTGATAAAGATAGGGAAGGGTAAGGACTGGGGGTTTTATTTATAATTGAAGGGAAACTCATGAAAACTATTGATCATCATACATAATTTTTTTTTGTCTGGGTCAATAAATTCAGCATATTTCCATTTGAAAAGGGCATCTTTTACTTGCTAATCTTCAAACATTTTGAACATTATACAGACTATTTGGCATGGATTGGTACTATGGATGTGAAAATGGTGAATTTTTTTTACCAAAAGATCAAGAAGATTTACTGGAAAGGTATTCTTCACCAGGGTGTTGGTCAGAATGGGGAACAAAAGCACCTGAATGCCTTAATTCAACTGAGGAGTATTTGACCAAGAACACAGAAGAGACAGAGGTAGAATTCAATTTCATTGATAAAAGTTTCAAAGATGAAATTGAGTTTGACCCTTATCTACAAGACAAAGATCAATCTTGCAGCTCAAGTGTGTGTGGAGGATTGTCTGAGCAATTTCAACAAACAGCACTCTCGTGTGATCGTCAGTCCAAATACGAGCTTCAAGACCTATCGACTTTCGAACATGTGGATGACTTTTTCTTGTACAAGCGTAACTTCTGGGACTAAGATTCTTGGTTTTATGCCTGTATGATAATGAAATCATGTAGCATCTCAAACATTCTTGCACTGTAGCAAGTCCAGTACAAAATGAATTTCTCTGGTGTTTTTTGATTGCAAACTTCACCATATTTATCATAATGATTAGAGCCAGTACAGACTAACACTATCATACTTATTTGTTCCCAGAACTCTATAAGAATGAACCTGTTATAGCATGGTAAGGGCTCTATTTTCTTTAATAATTCTAGAATGAAAATTCTTTTTTTACTTTTTCATTACATTTGTAACTCAACACAGACATTCAATATTCACTTGCTTACCATAAGCATGAAGTTATTCCAATTCATGAGACCATATTTTGTCTGACAGTCTTCACATGTTTCTAATAATGCAGGGATTCTGTACTTGAAGATTTTCCCTGTGTCGAAAACCTTCACAAATCTTTCCTTTATCATGAGAACCAAAGCAGCAACACCAACGGTGATCAATACGTTTTAATGTGTGTAATTAAAAAATATCTATTATATGGATGAACAAGTTACTAATTAGTTATTTCTTTATCAGATGCAGTGCAGAAAGATGTTGCAGCTTCAGGGTTTGTTCCTTGCAACTCTGACTCTAAGGATTGCCTGGATATAGAGGTAATAATTACTTTTTGTATAGTACTTGAATGGTGTTTTCGAATCATAAATTTAGTCATTGAAGAAGTTGTAATCATATCAAAATTGTCATGTATGTGCTGTTAAACTCAATTGTTATGCAGTAACATGTATTGCATGCAACAAACTACAATTGGTATGGACAAAACTTGGATACAGTTTTCCAAGTGTTTGGCCTTGTTCTCTAATCAGAACTGAAGTTCACTCAGGCAATCTGCATAATCCTTTAATTCTTATTTTTACTACACTAATATTGAGGTGAAACTCTATTTCTGATTTGAGAAAGTACCAGCAGAGTTTAGGAAGTGTATCTAAATTTTGAACAATGTTAACTTCTGCATTGTGGAGATACTTTTATGTTTACAAACTTTGCTGTACTTTTAAGTATTGCTTCTCAAATTTTTACTCTAGCAGAAACCATTTTATCCAACAATTTCTTTTGTTTAACCTTAGGAAGTTGACATCATGGAAAGGCAGAAAAAAAGAGAAGTAACTATATCTGTAGTGTACTAGTATTTCTTGTTTGTGTAGTATTTTATGGAGATATAAAGTAAGTCATGATTGGACATACCATTTAAACTAACAGAACTAATTTGCATATAAATTCTAATTGCAAAGTGCCTTTTAGATTCTAGATTGAAGGGTTACTGTACTGTGTAATGTAATTTTTTTTTCTTTTTTCTCTTAAAGGCACGTGCGATCAAAATCTTGGACCCTTCTGAGCAGTCTAATGGAGACAAGATCATGCCTGAGAAGTTATCCCTTGAGGAATGTACACTGCTGGGCTTTGAGATGTTAGTGGCACAGGTTTGTGACTGAGAACTGAAGTTACTGGCATGACTAAATGCAATAATAAGAAATGCTACTAACACACTATTTTTCAACATACTCTATTATTGCTTGAAGTCTATATTCCAAACTAAATAATGCAATCTCACTCCCTATCTAGTGAGACTCGTGGATTTCACTAAATAACAAATAGTGTGATGAAAAAAAGTGTATTACTAGCATTTATCATGCAATAATACTTGTTGGTAACTTTTTTCTCCCTGTCAATCATGATTAGTTCACAGAAAAGACTCGAATCTGCTTCCGAGATGCCCTGTTTCGCCTTGCCAAAAATACAA
This sequence comes from Vigna radiata var. radiata, assembly GCF_000741045.1. Taxonomy (NCBI): domain Eukaryota; kingdom Viridiplantae; phylum Streptophyta; class Magnoliopsida; order Fabales; family Fabaceae; genus Vigna; species Vigna radiata. The sequence goes on along the minus strand of NW_014543978.1, from coordinate 222,132 downwards.
AACAGCATGCAGTAGAGGACTTGGATGGAGATCTTAACATGCATCAAGAAATGCCACACTCAGTTTACAATGAAACCATGAGGTACATGTTATACTTATGTTGCAAGCCTGTCATGTTCTTTTGATGCTGAAACAGTTACTCTTTGTTGATTTGGATGATAGCATAAACTTCTGCTTGGTTTGGCCTGAAACTACTCATCACAAATTGAACTCTTACTCCTTATATACTTCTTTTTCGGCATTAAATATGGTTTTACCGTTGTTTAAGAGCATATTCTGCATATTGGAATATTATGAATCAAAGATAATTCTATTCTGTAGTCAAATTTTTGCATACTAATTCATTCTTCTGTAACTCTTTGAGACAAGGAATATTGGTGGTGTTAAACACAACACAAGTCCACATAATAGTATACAGTTCTGGCTTTCCACTAAATACTTAAAAGATGAAAACCCTTGGTTGAAATGTTGCAGGTCTGTGGACAAAAAACCAATGGAATCAGAGACCAACATTGTTGACAGGGCAGTTGCAAACCTCATGTTCAACAAGATGGAAATTAACATACTAGATATTCCTTTTACAGCACTAGTTAACATGAAGCGAGAAGCTACTGGAAGTAAAGTTCTTCAAGAACAAAGCTCAAAAGCCTTGGATGTAACACAAAAATCTCATTCTCCTCAACCAGAAAAGTTACCTGCACATGCTTAGGTTCCAAGGATGAACATGTAAAGCAGAGAATCGTATATTGCCAATGAAGATCCTACTAAGAAGTCATTCATGCTTGAGTTTAGTTAAATGATGTTTTTGTAGCTGCTTCCTAGTATCAAAACCAAAAAAAAAAAAAAACAAGTAGAAAAACTAATTTCCTGTAATTATGCAACCCCTTAAAGTGGCAAGGAATTTTGACTAGTTTTGGCTACTGAAATCTCCATGTACATATGCTTTTGCACTTGCAGTATATGTGTTCTGCAGCTTCTATCAATGGCTGGCTGTACCCATCAGCTCAATTTTGGTTAGAATGTATGATTGAACTGATCAACTAGGAAGAAGCAAAGATGGGGTCAGTTCAGGATTCTCAGGTGTTGATTCCCTAAGTATTTTTCTTTAGTGAAAATGATTGAATTGATGAAGCAGAAGAACAAATGCATTCATTACTCTTTTATTAATTTTATATTTTGTAACAACTTAGCAATGGAGTTGAAATAATTAGTAATGTCCCTAGAAAGTATTGGCATATTCTGTAATATCATATGACTTTCTTCTTCTTAGGAAATGGTTGAAAAAAAAAATGGAAGAAAATGCTTGGAAAGTAAATGGAAGATGTAACATGCCTATTAGAAAGGATTTGTGGGTGTCCACTATAGACTAATTTCAAAATTTAAATATAAGGGAAATTTACCTTTTTATTTATATTTACATTGACTTTTGTATATGTTTTGATTACTTTTGAGTTCAGACCTGAGACACTTTGGAGGATCCAAATTAATTAAATTGCTTTCAGATTTTTTTTTTTAATTTGCCATTTAATTTATTCCATGTTAAATTGTCAATGAAGACTCAAAATACTAATAATAAAATATGAATAATTTAAAGGCTTTTAGTTATTTTGATCTTAATATATATAACCACAAATGGTCAATATTTTCAATTCTAATAAATTAAACACAACTACCGTTGCATACAAAACTCAATATATCTGACGTTTAGCTAGATTAATGTCTGACATTATGAAAATTTATTTAGGATATGTTTGATATAAGTTAAGATTGTTTTTGAGATGTTTTTCTATGGAAAGTATATAGTTTCTGTTTAAAAATAAGGATTTCCAAAACAAAAATTAAAATCACTCTCAAATAAATTCGTGAATACTCTTCCTTGCGATTAAGATTACAAAATAATTCATACTAAAAATACTTGCACCAATAAAAGGAAAATATTTAAAATTTGTTTTAGTGTTTTTTATCCGTCTAATTGTTATGGATATCATATTACGTAACTCGTAGATACTTTGCACGGAATTTTGGCTTTAGAGTATAGTTTTATATATTTGAGCTTATACTTTAGAGGTGTTTTTTAGTTCATTTGCATAGTTTTATTTTTACAAAAATGTGATAAATTTATTCACTTATAATATAAAAAAAAAAAATACATGATAAATTTCTGTGTATAACCAAACCTTTATTATCCAAAATTTAATTGTGACTTTATTTCACCACACATAATTAATATTATCACAAGAATTTCAATTGATTTTAACTTTTTAATTAAAATTAGAAATTCAGTTTCCTCTACTCGAGCTTGAATTTTCAACATTAGATCGAAGAATTTTTATTTAAAAAGAAAAAAATAAAAAAATAAAATAGGAAAGATAGTAGAATATAATGAAAATGTTCTGGTGCGGGCACGTGTATTCAACTCTATCTAAAATTGCGCATAAAATTTTGGAAACTCTAAACTCGGATTTAATTATTAGAGGCACTTAAGTCTAACTTCACACTATTTTTAAATATACATACTAATAAAATAATAACACTATTTTAAATATACAACTAATAAAATAATAAATTGTTAAAGAAATTGTTAACATATTACGTTTATTATCATTTAAAAATATTATTATCCCAAATTTCAATACACTGGTAATATTCTCTTACACGTGCGTTTTCTTTTTTTTGTAAATTCTTGATTCTTTTGAGTAATACATATATTTCTTTTCAAACAACTGCAAATGAACTTACTTTCATTCAATGAGTGTTTTTTCCTACACCTCATCTTTTTCTTCCTACATGTTTAAAACTACATTTTTCTCTTTCATTTAATAAAAGTCAAAATACTATTAATGATTTATTACCAGCTTTCACAGTAGTCTCCAAAACCCTACGACCATTCACACTAACAACCTGATTCGAGGAGAACAATTCCTACAACTCCACTTCCTTGTAGAACGTATGCAACCTTAAAAGAGTCAAAATACCGAGGAAGGGCAAAACCATTTTTCTAAAGAGCTAGTTTGGCAGCAACAATGTTTCCTTCACGCAACATGGGAAGCTCATAAAGGGACCATGCATAGTAAGATCCACCATTGCTCTCGTACACCTTCTTCGCCAATTGAGGAGAAAGATCAAACTCCATCTCAACACAACACGACTCAGTCAAGGAAGGAAGAGAAAAAGAAAGATAAATGACACCAGAGGAACACGAGAAAATTAAGCAATGGCAAACGTAGAACGAACTACGTTTCACTTTAGTCGCAATGCGAACTGCGAACAACCAAGATGCACCCCCAAAACCAATCAACCGCAGATCCACCTGCAGTTGCCATCAGTTGTTGATCCATTTGCGGCGCCACCCGATCCGCACTTTGTAGTGCGGCAGGCGTTAATCGCAGTTACATTTGCGGTTCATACACCCAGTTTTCATCCGCCTAGTTTCCATACACATAGTTCATACACCCAGGAAAAAAATACGAGCACAAGAGCAAGAAATATACTAAAATTCGCACATCCACAACATGAACAAGATCTAGGGAAAATAGCTAACCTGGACGTCTGCTTGATATACGAAACAACCACACCGAACACGAGATTAAATGGTGAAAATGGTGACAGATAAAAGAGGGAGGAGGAGTTCTACCACGAGCACAGACAGAGGAGCAAGACAAAGGAGAAGAAAGAAGAAGGGGGTGTAGGGTTTTTAAGATATGAAATGTGGCAGTGGGAAAAGGAATTTGCTTTTTCAATTCATAGGTCAGCATTTTTTGAAAATCAAAATATTCTTCCAAGACTCGAATTGGAAATATAAAAAGAATGGAAAAAGTTCTTTTAACAACACTTTTTTAACAACTTTTTGACAACGCATACGTGACAACTTGTGATTGGTCCGTTTTAAATATTTTTTTAAACGTAAATTCAAATAGACCCAGTAAAGCGATGACACGTGTCCCGTTGTAAAAAAAATTGTCAAAAAGTGTTGTCAAAATATCATCATCCGAGTGGATACTTTTTCTTTAACAACTGAGATCAATGGGATCGAAATTTAACTCACACTCAGAAATAAATAAATGAAAATGGACTCACCTTATAAATAGTTGTATATTATTATTCAATATTAAGTTATTACATATGGCAAGTTTGTCTTTGTGACATTAACTTTGTTTGAATTAGAACTAAAATAAAAAAAGGAAATAAAAAGAAAAAAATAATGTTTCGAATATGAGGTCAAAGTCAACGATTTAGTATCATAAGAGTTGCATAGGGATTGTTCGTCCTTATGTTACCTTTCTTCCGTTATGTTAGGAAGTTGCCTACCGATACTCTTCGAGTGTCAAAGTCGGTAAATGTTTAACTGTTTAAACAATTAATGAGTATGTCATTATCTACTTTTTTACCTCAAACATCTATTTATAGATTTTTGAATGAATTTTGGATCTATGATTGTCTAATTACAACTCACTTGATAATAATCATACTCTGTCTTAAATTGTTTCGTGTTAGAAGTAATTTTTATATAGATTGACCGTTCAGCTTATTAGTCACAGTCATACGGAAGTAGTGCATGATTATATTTGTGATATGATTAACCGTTTGAACGATCTAATCTAAGGTTAACCACACGATCATACTGCACAAATAGAAAAAAAAAAGTAATAAAAACATATCTTTGTTATAAATATAATAACATTAATTAAAAAAATGTTTTCAATTTTTTTGGATGGGTGACAAAAAAAAACTAAAGTTGATTATTTTCTTAAAGAAACACTTACTCAGAATAAAGAAATAGAGAAAAGTATAAAATGTAACAAGTGATATAAAAAAAATTAGAAACCTATGTCTACCAATAAATCTAACTCAAATTACTCTATCAAGCACAAAGTTGATTATCGCTTCGGTGTGATGATAATTAATTTCGACAAAAACTAATATAATATGCGCCATATATTTAAGCAATTAATCTGGTAAATCACTGAGTCTGCAACTAGTTATTCCAGTTGGATAAAAAAAAACAGAAAATCAGATAACCATTAAGAAACTAAAAGTAAAACTTCTGAAAAATCCAGAAGAGAATTAACCAAACACGACATTAATTTTACCTATTTTTAATCCCATTGTTCAACGATCTAAACAAATTCATTACTCGCTCTCAATTATCTTCAGAAACAAACATGCAAAACCTAAACTAAATAATTAAACATAAAAGCTGACACAAGTGTTTTCAAAGCTTCATAGAAATGAACAGCCACCAAACCCCAACGTGCACCCCACAATGAAGTTTTCTTCGTATAAATCAAAACTCCGTCTACATAAGCCCACCAAACCTTCATCCTTAATTTTCTCAAACCAAACAACAAAAGTTTCCTCTGCACCTGATTCCATTGTCTTCCCAGAAACATCAATGACACCACTGTTATCATCACCATTGTCAATACCACCACCACCTCCACCTCCACCGCCATTGTTATCCAATGAAGCAACCATGGAAAAACCCTCCCCTCCACTTCGCATGCCCATCTCACTTCAACCGGCAAACACTAAGAGCAAACGCGATTCCAAGTCCAACAAGCTCTATCGAAGGTTCCGATCGGTTTTCCGATCTCTTCCCATCATCGCGCCGTCATGCAAGATGCCAACAGTTATGAGAAGCCGTGGCAGCGAGGTGCACATCCATGGTGGCACAAGGATCACCGGAACCCTATTCGGGCACCGGAAAGCTAGGGTAAACCTTGCATTCCAAACAAACCCCAATTGCCAACCGTTCCTGCTCTTGGAGCTGGCTATCCCCACAGGGAAACTGCTCCAAGAAATGGAAATGGGGCTAAATAGGATAGCTTTAGAGTGTGAGAAACATTCTCACAACGAGAAGATTAAGATCATCGATGAACCCATTTGGACATTGTTTTGCAATGGGAAGAAAACGGGTTATGGGGTGAAGAGAGAACCTACAGATGATGATTTGAACGTGATGCAATTGTTGCATGCAGTGTCTGTGGCTGTTGGTGTTCTTCCCAATGAGATTGCAGATCCTCATGATGGTGAACTCTTATACATGAGGGCACATTTTGAACGAGTGATTGGGTCTAAAGACTCTGAGACTTATTACATGATGATGCCTGATGGAAACGATAACGGGCCTGAACTTAGTCTCTTCTTCATTAGGGTTTAATATCTGGCATGTCAGAAAAGGTTGAATCTTTTAGATTATGTGTAAAGGTTTCAAATTGTAGTTACAATTATAAATGCCACATTAATCTTTAATATATGATGAGATTCATAGTTTAAAATGGGATTCATTTTCCATTTATTATATGATATTCTTAGAATTGTTATAATTTCATTAGGGTTATTATTATTTTAGGTAGAAAATTTTATTTTCTTGTGCAATTAGGGTACTTAAGGATGAGTGAAATAGACTAGGGTTGTGTTCTGAGGAAAGAGAATGTAAATTTCTTGGTTTTGGTAGGAAACAATTTTATTTTTTATTTTAGTTATTAAAATATTTTTTAATAGTTTTACTTTTCATTAATTATTCGTTAGAGTGAACTGAGTGAGAAGATTTGATATAATCATACGTGTAGAGGGGAAGACGTGAAGAAGACCAATATAATCGTGGCTACAATTCCTTTATGTATTTTTGAGTATGAAATCTTGAACCATAGAGTTTTTAATTTTTTTTTTTCAGATTACCTATATCGCAATATGAATTTGATATGAGGTATTTCATTATTTTCTAATATTTGTGTTGTTGATTCAATTTTAGACTTTTTTTCTCAATTTAATCTTTATTTAATTTAAAAATAATAATTTGATCATTTTCATTAAATTAATAACATCATTCCTAAGGTAATCACATGTTAGTTTTTGTTTTTTTTTTTTTTTTCTGTCCATCTTTCTCCATCATCATCATCTTCCATCACTTATTCTTGTATATGATGTTTAACATCACTTATTAATATGATATCATTCTACCCATTATTAAAATGCTGTTAGACTAGTCACAAATATTTGAATATAATGAAAACTATTTAGCCACTAAAACCATGACTAAGAGGATAAGATGAAAGCTTTAATAAATACATATTTATGCTCTCATTTAGTCTTTAATATTTAATTTTTAATTATTTTTTATATTTTAATAAAATATTTTAATTAGAATTTGTTATAATTTGGTTTATTAAGCATGAGATACTATAACATGATAAAAATAGTTTTTTAGTTGCATAAACGCTCTTTAGATATTTTGAGGTGTGTTAGTGTACGTTGAGCTCATGGAGATATAAAAATAAATTGGTTAAAGTGGAATAACACATTTTTCTATTGTTGTAATCTTCTTTATGATAATGTAATCTCCTTAAATCTTCTGAAATTATCTTCTAAATAATCCAATATCTTCAAGATATATTTGATTGTTGTGGAGATCTAAAAATATTTGAGAAAATATTTGCTGGATAAAAAAGATTTGACAAATATCATCTTTTGATATTTACTAATATAGTTAAATAAGGTAATTATTTAACAATATCAAATAAAATATCTTAAGATATATTTTTTCCAAATCATCTCTAATCATAAACATTTATTAATTATCAAAACCGTTTTAGTAGAAAAAGTAGAGAAAATCACAAGATCCAATTTTTGTTAGCGGTTCCCCCTTCTTGGCTTAGTCAATTTTCTTCACTTTTTCATACTATATGCTTGGATTAACTTCTTGTGATATTGATTATTTGTTATTCTTGGATTTATCTTTAAGGTGTCATTCCACTTTAACCAATTAATTTTTACACCTCCATGAACTCAACTTAATTGTAGTTACACTAGCACACCTCAAAATATCTAAAGAGCATTTATGCAACTAAAAAGCTATTTTTATCATGTTATTCTATCTCATGCTTAATAAACCAAATTATAACAAATCCTAATTAAAATATTTTTAAAATCGTTTAATAAATTTATTTATTTCTATCTTTTTTTATTTTGTTCTTTAATTTGTTATATTGATCTTTATCTTCTTTATTGTTTTTGTTTTACTAACCATTTTGTATAGTACCGTCAAAATGGGTTGAAACCCATGAGCTAACCCGACTCACCTCGGGTTTGAGCTGGGTTGAGTTGGAAAAAAAATGCGAAAATTTTGATGCGAGCCAATTTTGACTCGGCTCATTAAGAACCCAGCTCACACGGGTTGAACCCGTGGTGGGTCCGGGTTGACTCACTAACCCACCTATCTTTTTTAATTAAATTAATTATTCAAATCCTATTTTTTTTTTATTGAAATCAAATTAATTAAATTAATTATTCAAAACGCACCACCTTTATTTAGCAATACAGTCTTTCTTGTTGTTGTCTTTCCAAAAGTTTCCCTATGCAAATCAAACCCTAAGTTTCCCTCTGCAAATCAAACCCTTATGTTGCCTTCACGCGACACAGCCCTTCCCCTTAGCGCATCAACAAACTCGTCGTAGTAGAGCCCTTCGTGCAGCATACCCTCTCCTTCCCTTTCGTGAAACCCTTGTTGTCCTCCCAATATCTCAGGTAAACAACGATTTTTATTTATATCTTTCAAATCTTGTTTGCTCATGTGTTTTTTACCATAATAAAGTTTATTGTGAGGGGTGCTTTATTTTGAGAGTGAATCCTACATTGGGTATGGGTTTAGTTCTTGAGTGTCATCAGTTATGGTTATGAAGATAAGACAAAGTTAGGGAAAAAGGTATATTATTTTAGGAAAAGTATAATCAAACACTTCTTCTTGTATTACCATCTAAATTCTAACTGTCTTTCTGGTTGGTCGGATATGTGATTTTGTTACACGAGATTTATCAACAAGTTTGTATCACCAGGCTCTTTGTCTTCTCACTGAAAATTTCTCAATCAAAGATCAGTTGTATTTTAGGAAGTTAATTTTTATTCTCTTAATGTTTGAGATATGATGGAAAAATATATACAATATTTTTACAATAACACGGAAAAAGCATATATATATATATATATATATATATATATATATATATATATATATATAATATTTAAACATATACGATATTTTTACAATATTTAAACATCCTATATATACAATATTTTTACAATATTTAAACATATACGACATTTTTACAATATTTAAACATCTTATATATAAAATATTTTTACAATATTTAAACATCCTATATACACAATATTTTTACAATACTTTTAATAATTAATAACATGGAAAATATATACAATATTTTTACAATATTTAAACACCCTATATATAGAATATTTAAACATCCTATATATACAATATTTTTACAATATTTAAACATCCTATATATACAATAAATTTACAATACTTTTAATAATTAATAACACGAAAAAATATATATAATATTTTTACAATCACTTAACCACTTCATCAAACACTTTTCATTGTTTAATATACACAATCATAGCAATATAAAATCATATAAAATATCCTATATATAAAACATCCTTTATGTAATTAAGATTTTTCAGTTTTTTTATATTAATTATTTCAAAATAAACACATGTTACTTATGATAACTAAGATTCTTTAATTTTTTTTATATTACTAAATACAAAATAAACACATGCTACCTTTATATTCTTCAGTTTTTTTAGTTTCTTTTATATCAATTGGTCAAATTATTACTGTTTCAATTTGATCGGTCAAAGTAACATGTTATAAGAATATTAGAAGAAGAGGGTGAAAAAAAGTTAAGTGAGTCAATAAGCCAACCCGTTTAACCCACCAACCCGTGGTGGGTCAGGTCGAGTTCGAATTTTTCGGTTCACTAGTAAATGAGCCAGGTTAGGTTAGTCCACTAAGTAGCCAACTCGTGGTGGGTCAGGTCGGGCTGGGTCGGGTTACTTGTTTTGACAGCTCTAATTTTGTATAGTTTTTATAAGAACTTATTTGTTAAGAATCACTTTCTTACTCATTGGGAGATGATTTAGGGTTGAATTTACCCTTTCTATTTTGTTGGCTATTAACAATATTGAAGTTGTTATAGTTTAGTAGTATTGATTTGATCACAGGACAATATTATCAAACCTCAAAGAAAAATACTTTCTTAATTTGAAGAGTAGAATATTAGTATTTTCCTTTAACTTCTTAGTCTTGTAAAAATTGTATAGATGCAATTTCTTCTTGAATTTTTCTGGAATTTCATAGAGACATAAGTCACTAAGGTAATTGTGTATTTATCGATTTTTTTTTATAAATGAGTAAAAATTCTTTTATAAAATAGGGTTTACGGATGAATTTTAGAATTTTTATTATCGATTAATATTTTGGTGGGTAATGAATTTGTCAATAATTTAGATAAATATTTTCGTCAATAATTAAATTCATCGATAAATTTATTTGTAAAATTTGTTAGTAATTGGATGTTTTAGTAATCTTTCACTAGAATGGACATCAAAATTCATGTTATTCATTTTGGGTCTTGGGCATTTAATGGAAAAATTCGTCATTAATTGAATTCTTTTAAAAATTTGTTGATAAATTTATTGGTAAAATGATTACCAAAATTCCAGTCAAATCCAATGGGATATGTACGAGTGAGAAGAAGAATAAGACAACGAAGAAGGAATGAAAAAGATGAGACAAAATCAAATGAAAATGAAGTTAAATCGTACGAGAATAAGAAAGAGGAGAAAGGATAATGTCCTCTTCAAGCCACGTTAGACCAAAGGAAGAAGATGAAGTTAAAGGTGGAAATGGTGCGAAAGCTATGGATATAATGGTGAACCTCATGGTTTTGGGGGTGGTGCTCATAGTTTTGGTGAGTATTTAGGGTGGAATGAAAGTGTTTGATGGATCTCTTGAGATATTGGACCAACTCTAGAGAAGGGTGGATAAAGAGACCTCAAGGGATGCTCCAGCCTTGACTTTGGACAAGATATGATTGTTCAAATATTTTGGCAATATAATATTCTGAATTCTCCAAGTGAATGTATAAGGACTAAGACACCTCTATTTATAGAGGAAGGTATCTCCAAAGTAAACAAAAACCTTAAAAACTCTTCACTCATAGAGTGTCATGTGACAATTCACTTTAGAAAAAGTTTATCCACTTAGAAAATGACACATTATCACTATCTTTATAAAAAAAACTCTTTACTAAGAACTTTTCATGTGGTCATCATGCCCTACGGTGGAACACTATTCATCAAGCTAGGTTTGCAAACCATACACTACTTGACCCTTAATACAAGGTCTAAAAAGAAATCTTAAGTTACTTGACTTTGAATATAATGTCCAGAATCACTTCATGATAGCTCTAGAGAAAGTGTTTTGCTTCACTTTGCATAGATGACTCTAACTCTTTTTGAATGTGCTTGGATCATGACTATGGTGTATGTCATCAAGAAAGAAGAAGAACTTAAATGCAATAATTACTAATGAATTATGGTTATAAGTAATTACCGACAAAATTTGTTATCAGTTTTTCCATTGAAATTTTTATTTCACTAATAAAATTTCACTATTATCAATGGATTTTGCGGGTTGATTCATTTTTTTATAGTGAGTAGACTTCTTTTGAACCTTAACTGGGCTTTGATTTCGGCTTCAATGTCGAGTTAAGAACCTTATATACATATTCAAATTTGTCTAAAATATGAAAGGAAAAGAAGACTTGAGACATTAAGTCCCTCATCACCTAGAATTAGCTAAAAATAATGTAATTTAGGCACTCCAAAGCTTGGTTAGCTTTGAATTCCTCCTTGTTTTGGCCTTAACTCAGCCTTGTTAGCTTGTTTATAAGCTAAACAAAGGAAGAAATGTTACTACAGAGTTCAAGTCCCACATAAGAGGAATATGATACTTTAAGGGTAAAATGGCAAGGGTATTGTTTGGCTTGGAGAATATGTGCTTAATTCACCTTATGCAACTATATTTCGACCTATTTTTACCTTGTTCTTGAGTCCTACATTCCTTAGAATAAGAAGAGCAATGGGCTTATGCAATAAATAAGACCTCTTACCTTACTACAAACATCTTAAAATAGGAATTTAGATGTTATTTTGTTATCTTCTTGTTCTTTCAATGTCAAACAATGGGAATATTTTCCTAATGAATTTTTTTCCAAGAAACCTTATTTTAAAAGAAGAATCCAAAATATTGGATTCTTCTTAAGAGATTTAAGAAAAGTGTAGTTTTTACCGAGCCTTGGCCGTTCAAGAATGCTTTTATCAGTGTATATAAACGAGATCAATCTCCATTTACAAATCAGATCAATTTCATTGTACACTCTTTAATTCTAAGGCAATAATATATGGTATAAAAGAAGAAAATGATGACGTTTTATTTAATTGAGGTTGTTATTAAACTTTTCTTAATTGATTTTTACTCTTTTTTTTTTCTAATTTTTTAAATTGTATTTGCTGCATCTATAAAATCTTAGAAAAGCACTATATCTTTACAACTTCTTATTAATTACTTTTATTTTGGTTTTCCAACAAAAGTTGAAATTATCATTTCTTTGATCCTAATATTTATTTAAATGATAGAACAATTAAATATAAAAAGAGTTTATATGTAAAAAGCAAAAAAAAAAAAATACTCTATCACTTTACACAAACTAAAAATATACGAGAAATACAAATAACATTAATTTGAATTATATACTTTTTAAATATATTGAAAATAACAAAAAAATAATTATTTAATAATTACTAGTAAAAACACATATTATGCATATATGATAAATTTTTTTTTATTACTATATTTATAAAAGTAAATATAAATAATTTTTATATTTTTATTGTAAATAATTATTTTAGTTTAAAAAATAATTAAATTTAAAAGAGTAGTCAAATAAAAAGGATTAAATTTAGAAAAAGTCACTCAAAAGAGTAATATTAAAAAACAATTGTGTACATAAAAATGATTCCTTTATAATAGTTATAGATATCTAATATTCAATAAATTTTAATTACATATTTACTTACCTAAGGAAGAATATTATTAAGTTATAGTAATTATGATTACGTTGTGTAGTAACAACATTATTAAGTTTTATTTTGTTTCATGTGTTTTGTGACATATTACTTTAAACATCTTATTATAATTTTTAGTTTAAGGGAGTCTTATAAATTTTTATTCATATTTCATTTTGTTTAGAACTTATTTTTTTTTCTGTAATATGCTAATTTAAATTTAAACAGCTCATGCAATTGGGTTTTAGAAATTATGGTTATTGTTATAATCTTATTAGAGATACTCTGAATGACTCACTTTATTTTAAATTAAAATTTGAAAATTGATTTAAATAATAAAATATTTTGCTTCCACAAACTATATTTAATTAAACAATTTTTTAATTTATTTTTTGTCAACATATGTATTATTGATTACTCTTTTTAACATTTGACTTAGTTTATGCATGAAGTAACTTAAAACGTTAAATATTATATAAGAAGTTGTATTATATATGGTTAATATAATATGACCAAAAATTAAAAATATAAACATAATTTCATTATTGAACGTTATATTATGTATGAAATAAATGTTGATAACTTTGTTATAGAATTTATACATTTATCCCTAATAATAATGAAAAGGAAAAGAGAAACAAAGGGTTTTACGAGGGGTTGGTTTTTCATTGTAGTTCCTTCTTCTCTTCCGCCACACCCAGCGGAACCACCAACTTTTTCTTCCATCCACCCACAAAGCTAAGGTAATTGTTTTTCTCTTCTGGGATTTAATATAATTGGTTACTCAAATCTTCATTCACTTAGTTTCTATTGGGTTCTTAGAGAAACGAAAAATTTCGATGCTTTGAACAAGTAAAATACCAGCAAAACTAAATCAAGTCTTGAATCAAGAGTATACCAGTGGCTAGTCACTCGCCCTTTTCATGTTACACACGCACCTCTATTTCTCCATGGTGCTTCGAAATTAAGATAAAAAGAAAGAACAAGTTGGTTAAGTTTTGCTCATAAGCTGTTTGGTAAAATTTGTGACTGAAGATTTTGCAGATATTTTGCTTAAGTATGGTGCTGAAAATGTTCAGGTTTAGGCCCTGATTCCATTTCTCTTCTATACACCACGTGTATTAAATCTCTATAGTTACTTGCTGGATGTAGGGACGACTACACAGTAACTAGAGGATTAAACCCGTATAGTTACTTGGTGGATGTTGTCCTCGCCCCTCTTTTGGTGGCGTTTGATTTATTTAGGATCTATTGCCAAGTAAAGTTGGATTATAAGTTGCACCCAGTTCTATTTTAGGAACTTCACTTTTATACAGAGTTGAAAATTTTGAAACATCTGAAGAGAATGATGAAAATGAGCTTTTCAGGTGAGAGAATAGATTGGGCTTATGAATATTTGTTTCTAGAATTCCATTCTTCCTTAGAAAAGATGGATTCAGAAAATCAAAAGAATTGGCATGAACAAATATTATGATTTTGATTCTGTCTTGTTTGTTTGAATTTCATTTTTGTGATGCTTGGATGAGATTAATTTAGTTTCTGTTCAGTGTTTATTAAATCTGTAGCTTACTTAATAAGTTCACACTAATACAGGAACGTGATTGCTTGGACCACAAAGAGGTTTGCTAAATCCTGGGTCAGCATGGCTACCCAGACAATATCTGAAACTGCACAAAAACTTGTCAACCCTGAAGCTCTTCGCTATGCAGCCAAACAATCAGAGCGCTGCCTTGTTATTCCTGTCCGTCTCCGTCGTGCTATTAAAAAATACCTTAAAGGTCCTTTATTTCCTTGGTTCTTATTTTCTCTTCATATCTGCAATATATATCTATATTTTCACATTTGTGTGATTGCAAGTGTTCATGTTGGTCTTGGGATTATAGAGCAGGAGGAGCCATATATGAAGAGTAAAGTCTTGAGACTGTCTCAATCATTTAATCAAATCAAGGATGTCAATCTACAGTTGGCAAGCACCACAGCAAAGAAGATAGTTGAAGACCCTTTAAAGTCTCTCGAACAATCAAAACGTTGGAAGATTACGAGCTCTTATGGGGACATTGGTCTCATGTATAGAGATGACGAGACAATGGCTTATGTGGCTTCTAGAATGCCTGCTGTTTACTCTGCTTGTTACAGAGTACTTAAAGAGGTAGAATATCAAGGAAAAAATATAAAGAAAAAACAAGAAATAATTTACCCTTAAATAATTGTTGTTAAAAGTTATGACATAACCAGGTGAAGTGGGATTTTGGGGTACTTGTTTTATGTTAATCTTTTCGTTCATGAAAAAAATGGACGACGCATGTTAGGACGAAAACAGAAAGGGAAAAGAATGAGTGGACAATGCTTTTGAGTACATCCATGAACATGATATGTATGGAGGAAACATTAGGATACTGATGAAAGTGTTTCTTAAGGGGAAGGGGTTGTTTAGGGATTAGTGATAAATGCACTCTCTTATGAGATTGATTCAGATGAGGGCAGTTTTGCATATCTGAAACAAGAATTTTGGGAAAAAGTTTGTCTAAACTTAACCAATTCAAGTGAATTCAACACGACAGAGTGAATAAATGATTAGATTCCTTAATATGTGGGATTAGTGTGTCTTCTTATTCATCTTGCTCTCTTTTTTTCTCTACTTAATTTCCAAAATGTATCATGTAGGTTGAGGATCTGCTGTTATTTAATTTTTTTAAAGTGTGGATCATGTGGGACAAGACAATTGTTATTGTTGTGAATCTACACGTCCTTGACTTATATTTTCAATTTTAACTTTTATTTTAACGAATACTGCGTGAGAGGTCTTTCAGTCTTAAATAAAATGTTGGCTTGAAGTTCAACAAAATTTCCTTTTTAGGTTCGCAGAAGGCTTCCTGGTTTCTCCCCATCTAAGGTATTAGATTTTGGTGCTGGGACTGGTTCAGCTTTCTGGTAATATATTCTTGAACTTTGTTCTGGTGAATGGTTAACTTTGATGATATGAACTTTATGATGTTATTGAACTTTTTTGTTGCCTTTCAAATCTTATGATTTAGGGCACTACAAGAAGTTTGGCCAAAATCTTTGGAGAAAGTTAATTTAATAGAACCATCACAATCAATGCAGCGTGCAGGTCGGAGCCTTGTACAAGGTAAATGGTGGTAATCTTCTTTAAAAGTGATAGACTTATTATTGCTTTCAATTTGAGAATAAAGCATATTAGATTTTAGGAGGAGGCGGGAAGAGCTCTACTTTAAGTGTACATTTAAATTTTTTTTGGAAATCATGGAACAGAACAAAATTGCATATTTTGCTTATTGTTTTTTGACTACCTAATTCCTTGTCATTTGACATAAATCTTAAACAAGCTAGATTATTATTAGGGAACTTTTGTAGATTAAGTGTGATTATTTTCTTATCCTTTCTATATCCTAATGCATCCTTGGATGAGTAATTAGATCATGTTATACTGGAAATATAATTGTCAGGTTGGGGGTGCATCACATGCTAGAAATGTTAAATGCACAATAGTGCACAAACAGTCTTTGTTTATATTCAATGAACTTAAGATCAAGAATGTCGAGATTGCAGAAACAAATCCTATTCTTCTAAACTTACAGAAAAGGGAAGAGAAAATTATGCACTTAAGCAAGGACAGTAAAAGAGTTATTTCATTGTATATATAAAGGCTATGTTTCAGATGCTGCTGCTATGGTATTTGTATTTTGTGTGGTCTCTCATGTGCACTGAAGAAAATAAACAGCTGTTTCATGATACACACACACACACACACACATATATATATATATATAAAATTTGTCTTATTATATAGAATTTTGATTGATAAATTAGGATGCTTCTTGTTAAAAGTTATGGGGTTTTCACATATAACATTGAGTCATGACTGAGAGGAGTTATTTAAGTCGGGGATTGGGAAGTCATTTTTCAAGAATTAGGGATCTTTAACCAGTAACCACCTAACAAATGATATAATTGCTGCCAGTTTGGCCAGCTTTTCTTTTGCTGAAAATTTATTTCTTAAAACCTTCATAGCTCAATAATTGATGATGATTTTAATAGGTATTACCTACCTATATGGTGAATTTTCTTGTTTAAGATTGATATTAGAAATCTTTCCCTTTTTGAACTTCCCGAGAAAAGTTAAAACTGTTCAATAGGTGGTGACTTTGAATTTTTTCTGCTGTTGGTTATATAGGTCTCAAGAATTTGCCTCTTATTCATAGCTATGATAGCATTCAAGCACTTTCTAAAAGTATTGGTAAATCAGACAGAGGGCATGACCTAGTAATTGCTGTAAGTTTATTCTTTTGGATTTTACATTTAAGAGAAGCATGTTATGCACTTTTTTACTTAGTTTGTGACTTTAAAAGATGAAAATAAGCCAACTTTATTCTGGAAAAACATGAAATTATTTCAAGGATAAAATGTAATGGACTTCAGTAAAAAAATTAAATCATGTTGGATTTGTTTAGGTGGTCTGCTTTGTCTGGGGCTAGTGTGCTAAAATAAAATTATTCTTGTAGAAAAGAATTGCTCGTGTTACATATTGTGAATCAAAATCAATAATTGTCTAAGTATCTTACCACATCATGTTTGATGCCAAAAACTAAAACGAAAGAACATTGTATAATCCATCTATAACTTACCCACATTGAATATTATTATTTTATGCATATCGTGTTATATGCATGAAATTCTGATTGACGTGCAGCTGTGTTAGATGGATTTGAAGATCTACTAGTTTACTTATCTAATTCATTGAACTAGAAGATAATCGGCTCTTCCTGTATGCTTCATATCTTCAGATTTCAGCTGTTTTTTCTTTCCAGTCAACTTTTACATTTTGGTTCAAACAAATTAAATTGTTCAGCCCTTCAGTTTATTGCTTTATTGTACAACCCAATTTGCATTTCTTGTAATGTTGGAAGGATCATGTTTTTATTGAATTTTCTCTTCAAATGCGTGGCATATAAAGTATTTGTATATGTTTTTGTATATTGATGCTAATTGCTTGCACTCTGTTTTATTGGCTGAAGTCTTATGTTCTTGGAGAGATTCCATCAATAAAGGATCGAATAACCATAGTTCGCCAACTTTGGGATCTAACAAGTGATCTTCTGGTATGGTTTCTTGCTAATACTTTCATTGTTATGTGAAATAGAGATTGTCTATAAATAATGTTACTTATTAACTTGTTGTTTTAGCATTTAAGTAAAACAAAATAATTATAGCGGAAAAGGAGTGGTAGGAGCAAAGAAAAATGTCTGTTAATTTTTTCAAAAGAGTTCTTTAAAAAGGAATGATGGGAGCCCCTTCGAGTTCATAATATCGTTGTGTTTAATTCTTTTGAATCTTATATCTAATGTTATCTCCGTTTGTGAAATTTAATTCTTGTAGGTCTTGGTTGAACCAGGAACACCTCATGGATCTAACATTATTGCTCAGATGAGATCTCACATATTATGGATGGAAGAAAGAGTAAATTTACTACTTTTTTGAAAAAAGTGAACAATAATAAATAATCTTTCTATTCTGTATTTAGGCATCATAGTTGCCTTTCTCCTTCTATATTTTATTCTTACTAAGCATGAAATTTGCTGTTTTTGTAGAAATATCGTAAAGCATCTCATAAGAATAATGAAGTTTGTAAAGATTTGATCACTCAGAAGTCTGGTGCGTTCGTGGTTGCCCCTGTAAGTATTACATTTTTACTCAACATCTTTTCCAATTATTTTAGTTTTACAACTCATTTTTCTTCAATTTCTGCCTGCCCCATTCTTATCCTTTCTCTTTTCTGGTGAATCTTCTGCATGCAGTGTCCTCATGATGGGATTTGTCCGCTGGTAAAATCTGGAAAATATTGTCATTTTGTTCAACGCTTAGAGAGGACTTCATCGCAACGTGCCTACAAGGTTTCTTCATAATTCATATTTTACTTTCTATACTGGAAGGAATTATGTTTTTTCTTACATTCCTACTTTCACCTTTTCCTGTGATTTCCGCAAGGATTAGCATAAGCAATTCATTGCTGTTAAATTTCACCATTACAGCGTTCAAAGGGTGATCCTTTACGTGGTTTTGAAGATGAGAAATTTTCCTATGTTGTTTTTAGACGTGGACCAAGGCCAAGGCAAGTGTTTTAATTAAATCTTTCATTCTTGAACTAAATCAATGTAGATACTAAATAGAATATAAAAAAGTAATTTATAATGTACTGACAATGTAAAACTTTTTAATACTATCATGAATCATCTGATCATGGATTGTCATGTGTGGTAGTAAGGTTGATAACTTTTATAATAAATTACTTTAAAAACCACATTTAGGATAATTTCTAATTAGTTAATAGTATAAAAATCTGTGTCAACAATGTGTCAAATTTAAACTCTTGATGAAAAAATTGCAGATATCTTTTTTTCATGAAAATATAACAAGACTAATGGACATGATCTCTTGTTGACATGTATTTCTTAATATTCTCCAATTAATTTTTGTTTTGATTTCATTACTTTTTTTATATGGATATTTCTTATGGTCACAATTTCTACTTACAGAAGGAACACTTTCTGATCCTTACTACCCTGATTATTGAATGGGATAAATCCATATCTTTGGGGGATAAATGTTTCATCCTTTATAACTCTGTTCTTTTTACCCATCCCTTACACCAGGGAACCTTGGCCCCTTGACGGTGTGGAACTTGAGACTCTGAAGGAGCAGCATGCAAAAAGAAATCCAGAGGATCTTGAAATTGACTATGGTACATGTTTGCCTTTATGCTAACTTTTTGCTTGAATGCTTTGAAACAGAACATATGGTATATGATTTGTTAGTAGTAAACAAGCTTATAGGAAAGGGTTTTTGAGATTGTAAAATAATGTATTTTGATTATTATTTATTTGTCACTTTTTCAGAGGACTGGATGAAGTTGCAACAAGCCGATGATACTCTTCATGAAGTAGCTGATGCAGCAGATGATTTGGAAACTGGTGACACTTCTTGTGAAGCAGTTAACGCTGTAAGTTATGATTCCGATGCTGTGGAAACTGACGGTGATGATGATAGTGACAAT
Organism: Vigna radiata var. radiata; assembly: GCF_000741045.1. NCBI lineage: Eukaryota > Viridiplantae > Streptophyta > Magnoliopsida > Fabales > Fabaceae > Vigna > Vigna radiata. The sequence goes on along the minus strand of NW_014543978.1, from coordinate 202,124 downwards.
GACTACGAAAGGAGAGAAGAGAGAGCCAGTGCTGATCTTGGAGGTGGCTGGGGCAGGATTGTCTTCATGCCTGTCAGAAGGGGCAGACAGGTCACAATGAATGTGTGCAGATCCACCAAAAAGGATGCCTCAGAGGGTTCATATGATCGTATTGTCGTCACAAAGAGCAAGAACCCTACCTTGCATCATCAGGCCAAAAGATCTATCTGGGGTGACCTGTGGCCCTTTTGAAGCTAAATATTATTTGATGTTAAAGTTCCTGACTGATAAAATATGTTAAGGTTTATGCCTTCAAAATTCAAAGAAAACATAACAAATTCACATTATAGATGGAGTTTGGCATGTAGCTTGTAGCTATTAAATCTCCTTCTTGAAACACGGTATTTAAGATTAATTTGTTTAAAGAAAAGTGAGAATTGTATTATGATTTTCTTAATTGAGTTTACGAGCAGTTTAGTTATTTATACAAGAAAAGAACTTGCTGGCTCAGCTACGAAAATCTCAAACTTACGACAGAAACAACTGTTTTAATACAACAAAACCATTATTTTTCTAATAATGGCTAACTAAAACTTGTTATTTGATCCAAGTATCCCTCGCAGGTTGGAGAGTATATTGAGAATTCACAGCTTGTTGAGAATCTTCTTAAGATCAATGAGGTTTGGTGAAAAAGTCTTTTAAACTATCCAAGGATGAAAGTGGCAACACTTGAAAATGTCTCTTAAAGCACGTACTCAATCCAATCTCCACATTAATATGCATAAGTTTTCAATTCAACATATCATCCTTTTAAGCACCCAACATATCAAATTTTACAATTTAATTAAAGTTTAAAAATCAATCATTATATCATCATATAAGCATTAAATATAATATGTATACTAAATTCAAACCAAATAAACTAGCTTTTCCTTGTTTGGTTGACGTTCCAACGATTTTAAGAACTCTTAAATTTCTCTTATGATTCTAAGATTTCTATTTGCTCTTTATAATTGAAATCAATCGACTAGAAATGAGAATTTCACCTCAAGGAACCTTTAGAGAGTCTCTGATCTTCATATAGATGAGTAAGGAGATATAACTTTTAGAAAAAAGATAGAAGAAATTTAAAAAAAAAGTTTAGAGAAATAAAACTTCATAGATAATGAAACACAGAAAATTTAATTTATACTGTTGATATTTTTAAAATAAAATAATAAAATATCATAATTTAAAACATTCTACCTCTAATACTTGATTTTTTAGAATCTCTTAATCATTGATAAATTATTTATATATAAGATATAGTGTCTAAAATAATAAATAGGATGAAATCTTGAAAAATCACAAATACAAGCTCATTGGTATTTAGAATCAAATTTAATTAAGACGAATGTATGTAAATAATTTGTTATGTAAAGATTTTCTTTGTATAAAAAGTTTTTTTTAAGAATTTTAGATAAATATATTTCATTGACAGTATAAATAAAGGTTATCAATAATATACTAGTAATTAGAATATAATTTTTTTATAGAGAGTGAAAATATTAAATTCAAATAAGTATAAATGTTAAATTAAGTAAATATGAAAACGTTGATCAAGAAAACACTCACAAATCCATCATCCTTAAATTTTGAATATTTCATTTCGTTCATATTCATACATATTTGATTCACATTTGATTGTGTATTGTATATTACCCTAGTGTTAGAAAAAAAGAAGAATTTCAAAATTTGAAAACTGATCACACAAAGCATAAAACCAAAATTTCTGGATTATGTGGTAACAATTTTACAGTGAGGACCATTCCTACAAATACTGTCACCACTGTGAACACAACAGCCGTGACACTGTGTTCGTTTGAAGAAATTATACTGTTCGTTCATAAGTGCGGGTGAGGAATTAACCTGTGTTTGCTGTTCGCTTGAGAGGAAAAGCAAGGATGGAAGACGATGGATTTGCAGGATGGGTGAATTTTGGGTCACCCGCGATGGAAAAGAGAGCAGTGATTTATAGTAAAATGTTATGTACCATCATTTTTTTATTAAATTCCATGACTGTAGTTAAATATATATAATCGGGTTCCACTACACAGTTTAACACAGAATCGATTCCATGCCAAATAAAAGCTGTGAAGAACAGTTTCATGGTCAGCCTTTTCTACTGTAGATTCACGAGAGTTCACTGGCTTGGCGTGGTTACAGAACGATTCCTGACTGATAGGGCTCCGTAGAGGCATTACACAGGAAAGATTCCTGCACACAGTAACAATGTATTGAAAGCGCTTTTGACCAAGAGAAGGAGTTTATATCTGGTTGGTAATGGGTAGCTTGTTGTATTTATTGAGGGTTGAGAAGGACAATATATTGGTGGCCTCAGGTGTGCGAAGAGAGTGTTGAAAGCTGTGTGCGAGAGTTGTTTGCTGTTCGCTGTTTTGCATTGGTAAGATAGTGTGTTGTTTGTACAATGTTATTGTTGTTTTTCACTTGCAGGGTTGTAGATGGGGAGGAAGAAGGAGGTTGTGGAGGTTCATGGCATGAAGAAGAAGCTGGTTTCATAGCGAAAGAAGACGATGAACAGTAATTGGATTGAAGTATGAGGGTGGCGTAGTCGGTTCTAGGAGAGTGGTATTCGGTTCCACTCCTGCGACGTTTTTTGAGAAGCGCTGTATTCAGTTTGCACAAACGCATCCGGTTCCAGCGCAGCGAAAAAGATGGCGAAGCACATGTATTCGGTTACGTAGCGGTGGTATTCGGTTCCGAAAGCGAACTTCGAACAGCTGCTGCAAGTCTTCGGCCGGCGATACTTGGACGCCACCAACGTTGTCACCCTCTCCGGAGTCGAGAAGTGGGGTAGGGGTGACTGCTCCTCTCTGGTGAACATAACCATTGGCGACAAGTGCTTGGGGTTTCGTTGGAGGCTGTGGCGGAGGAAGTGGTGGAGCTGGCGGAGGCGATGTGAGAGAAGTTTTTATTGTCCAGTTTTGCTGACGAAGGTGGAGGATGCAGCTCCATCCCATGCTCCATCAAGCAGCTTCGCAACAGAATGCAGAGAGAAGTGAAACATCTCCAGGGCATCCATTGGAGTCCATGGCAGTGGGTGAAAGATCAGCACCTCTAACAGTTTGTTTGTGATCGTGGAGAGCTACGCAAGGCGGTGCGTGTTGGTTCTGTAAATCGTTCTTCTCACCAACTGTCCCAATTTCATTTGTTTTATAATAAAAACCTTGGGTTTTAATCAACGTGACTATCCAACTTTATTTGTTTAGATTGATTCATTGAAAGCTGAATTGGAATCACGTCATAGCATTAACCAAACCGAGGAAGAATTACATTCTGGTAATTACTGATTTTTTTTTTTTACTTGAGATGTTTTCTATGTTCATCTTGTTTTTTATTTACGTTGTTATGCTAATAAGGATGCTTAGATGCCTTTTGCACAATGGCAGTACAGAAGTTATCTAAAAACTCACCTGCCATACAAGATGCACCAAAGAGTTATTTTTCTGTGATTGCTTCTGCGATTATGGTTAATAATGGTTCTTAACAGTTTGAATATTTGTATTCATTTTATCGTTTTTCATCATTATATTTTTATATTTGGAGTGAAGATATTTTTGAAGAAAAATATATCGATGTCAATTAAAAATTCAAAATTGAAATTTAATTTTTTAAATCAAATATATATTTATAGATTTCACAATAAATTTTGAATTAATAATAATTTAATTATACTCCTTAATAAATTGGTGTGGGAACAATAAGCGTGACCTCACTTTTCAGTTTTTGTTGGTTAATGACTGTCTTCACTATAATGTTTTTAGATATATTTTTTATTTCTTATAAAGGTATTTTCCTCAGAACAAGAACAAAAAAGAGCCCCATTTATCTTATTGTTCATTTGTTTAACTGCATTTATGCCAGGTCGATACATTCTTTGCCGTTGGATCTGCTCTTGGTGTATTTCTTGCACTTCGATCGTAATATTCGCATAGGTATTGGTAAGCAAGTCTTTTATATAATATTATACATTTTATATGAATGTGTGAATCAGTGGTGCTTATTTGTATGTTTACGAGGTTGAATATATGAATGCAATGTATTAGGTTGAGATAATATATTAATATATAATATATGAATGTATGATGTTTACTAAATATATGTATGTAGTTGATAATAAATCTATGAATGAGGTTATTGTCATACGTAATATTTTTTATTTGTAATTTTAATGAATATATGAATGCACTAATGTATATATGAATTATGTTTAATGAATATATGAATCAATGAACTATGTTTAATGAACATATGAATGCATGATGTTAATTATAGGGTATATATTTGGTTAAGTAAATATAGATGGAAGAAGAAATAGATTTATCATATTTGGACTCTGAAGATATAAATGATGATGTGGTTGGTGTAGACTTCAATATAGTCATAACGTTACGTCAACAATTACAAATAACCACTTCAGTGGCTGCATTAACAATGTTATGCATTGTTAGACATGCATTGAGTATCTTGAATATGTACTCGAGTGATTCGAGTAGTGTAAACAATTTCCTATCAGACAGAGACCGTCGTAGGGAGCAATTAATGTCACACCTTGTCCATACTAATTGGTGCCGCAACATTATTAGGATGGGTCCAGAGACATTTATTAATCTTTGTGAGAGACTAAGATCAACTAGGTTAGTTAAGGACGTCATTCGATCGACAGTGGAGGAACAAGTTGTTCAATTTCTTCATATAATAGGCCATAATGTTAAGAATCGAAGTGTCACATTTTTCTTTCATCGATCTGGGTCGACGGTTAGCAATCACTTTCACAATGTGTTAGATGCTATCTTAACTTTGGAATCTGAATTTCTAATTCAACCCTCAGGAAATGAGATTCATCCATATGTCTTGAACAACAATCGATTTTACTCGTACTTTAAGGTACTCATTTCAACATATTTGAAGATGTTATTTGATCAAAGGATGATAAAGGTGCCAAGATCCGATGCTCGGAGATTTCGAGGAAGAAAAGATTGGCCAACTCAATATGTGTTTGCGGCGTGTGATTTTGACATGAAATTCACATACGTTCTAGTTGGATGGGAAGGCACTACATCTGATTCAAGAATTTTAAAAAACGCTCTTGATCGATATGATCCGTTGGTTATCCCCCAAGGTGAGTGTGTATATTGGGATCTTGAAGATTTTATTTATTAGTCACTAAATAACTTTATGTGTACAACATTGTAGGAAAATACTACCTCGGTGATGCTGGATTTATGTTGAAAAGCACAGTTTTGACTCCATATAGAGGCGTCAGATATCACCTTAAAGAATATACACGTAAAAAGGCCACAGAATCCACGCGAGTTGTTTAATCATCGACATTCATCATTGAGAAATGTTATTGAAAGAACTTTTGGTGTGTTGAAAAAAAGATTCCCTATCATTGCAAGTGGCACTGAACCACACTATGGATTAGAGACAAGGACAAACATTATATTAGCTTGTTGTATCTTACACAACTTCCTTCGTGGCATGGATAACGATGACTCATTACTTAATGAAGTTGATAATGAGTTGAATGAAAGGGAATACCATAATGTTTCATCATCTCAAGTTAGAGAAGAGGATCATATGATTAGTAGTAGTATAAGGGATTCCATAGCAGATCAAATGTGGCGAGATTATCAAAACTTTTAGTTATTGTATTTTATTTTGTTGTATGACTAGAAAAGAAATTGAAAACTTATTACGGACTATGAACATTGAAGATCAGAATTTATTCAGACAATGCTTCGACTTTTTATCTTCGCATCCATCACATACAAGATGTTTAATAGGGATGCTAATTGTTGAGACTTTGGCAAGTGTACCAAGTCGTGCAAGTAGTAAAACCGGTAAGATCGGATATTGTTTCCCAAGAGACTTCGGTATTACTATACTATCGTATAATTACTAACTACTTTAAGCTAAAGAATGGTTTCCTTTAATGTGAATTTGTGCATTGAAAGTAAATATGATGCAAAAGTAAAGGTTTGAACTTCTTGGGGCCAAAATACTTGAAAATGGAGTGATTGATGAATAAATATATGGAATGAATATGTTGGAGAATGATTTCAACTATTATACTCCTATGCAAATGCACAATTACTACTACTTCAATTAGCTTGCTCTTGTCAACTTACTAAGTTACTTAAACCCAATCCCTTAGTGAGAAAGCCTAAGTTCACTTGTTAAATTTCAATCCCTTGACAACCTAACAAGTTCACCCGCATTAAGAAAAGAAGTTTAAGACAACCAAAGGTCCTAGCTCTATCCCTAGACACTATTTCCCTTAGGTGTTTAGTTCATTTCAAGGTTCACCCAACATTTCCCAACATTAAGCAAATCCTAGAATCATGCTATGGTTGATCAAGTCACAACAAGCTTTAAGCAAAAAACATAAACACTAGCAAGTAATGAAATAAGCATATATTCATTCAAAACAAGTGCATTTACAATGGAGTTTTATAGTTTACATCATTCCCCAACAAAAGGAATTTAGCTCTCCATAGTCATGGAGAGCTTGAGCTTACAATGGAGGAAAATGGAAGAGAATGAGACCCAAGGAAGAAGAAATGAGTGCTCCCACAGCTCTAGCCTTGCTCCAACAGGTCCAAGAGTGTATTTTCGAGCTTCAGCCGCCAAGTGTCTCAACCGTCGTAAATTGTGTGCCTTTTATAGGGTTAGGGTGCCACATCAGCAAAAAGTCGCGCCCAGCGCCCTTTTCTGGGGCACCCAGGCGCCACAAACCAAGCTCCAACAGCGAATCCAAGGACGCCCAAGCGCAACGATTAAGAGAAAACAACGAACTGAAGGGTGTTGGGCGCCCTTCAGGGGCGCCTGGGGGCCACTTGTGCAGGAAACCCTATTCAAATCTTCATCTTCTAAGCTCCTCCTTGGTTCTCCACTCTTGAAAGCTTGAATGTTCTTCCAAAGCACAACAAGTTCCTGCAAAATTTGAGGAATTAGTGATGAAAACTACTGTGTGTAACCTAAGCTGAGTTTATTCACAAAGTTAGATTAAAAAGAGGATTAAGCGTGTTTCAAGCTTCAGGAGTGTTGATTTGGCAAGAAAATTGCACCATAGATAATGGTAAGAATTACCGTTATCACTAATACAACATCGTTTCAATAGATTGCAACGATACCTCATTAAAGTAAGGTGATGAACTATTACAAATATATTTGTATATTATTATGTTGGGTTTTTTTTTTTAAGTCATGTAATATTATAACTTCGTTTAATTATGTTTGTTTAAAGTTAATCAATCTCACTTCCGTAACAAATAAATTGATATTACATGGTAGTAAATTATATTACAAACAAATACTACATTTAAAAATAAATTCATTTTACTACATTATAATTTTTTTAATTTTTAAAAATTAATTTTAATAATTATTTATAATTTTGGTCTCATTATAAACAATTTTACAATTAAATATAACATTAATAAATAACATTTTATATTACTTTAATAACTAGGGGCATTTTGGTAATCTTTAATTACTACCAATTAAACTAATTTTTTAAATCTGTCACATCAATCAAATACACTCTCAATTATCCACAAATCCACTAAAAAAAAGAACAAAAAAATTACCCTCAAGTCCATTCAAATCATCTTTCCCAAATCATCACCCTCAAATCACTACAAAAGAACAAAGCCTGAGAGAAGGCAAATAACTGTCAAAAGTCCATATGATTGATGATGAGGAATTGTTTATTGGATCGTGATATTCTAACAACGCCAATTTGACAAAAATTTGACAACGCCACGTGTTTTAATTGGTCGAATTTGAATGCTTTTTTTTTTTTAAAATCTGATTTGGATAGGGTTCAGGATTGGATTCCGAAACTACCCTCTTCGTGTTCGCACTTTATCCTCTCTCCTTAGCGCTTTCTTCTCTCTCTATTTTAGGGATTTGAATTTCATTTCAACTTCTATCTTCATAGCATTTTCTTCATAGCACTCTCTTCTCGCTCCTCCATTTTTAGGGTTTCATTTTGTGTGTTCGTTTTGTTCACTGGCTGCCCCTGTGTGTTTCTTTGTTTCGTTCGTGCTCTGCGTTCACCGATCTCTGTGGAAGGTTTGTTTAAAGTTTCTCCTTCTCTCTTTGTTTTTGTGTGCAATGGATTCGACCCCTGACACTGGTTCTTCGAACAAGGTATGTACTTCCTTTGTTTGACGTATTCGTATTTTGGGGTTGGTTATTTTGTTGGTTTGTCGTTTTGGGTTTTTTTGGTACTTGATACAAGAAATATAATTTCATTTTCTGCTACAGTTGTTTGTTCGTCATTCATTGAAAACTAAGTTTGTTGGTGGTTTGAATGAAATTTTGACTGAGGAGCAGAAGGCTATTATTTCCAAGACTCCATTTCAATGGTTTTTAGAACTAAATGATAACCTTACGATTGCTAGGAATATTCTCAATGATTTATTAATTAGATGGGTTGATGAGAGGGGGATTTTTTTTTTTTGGAGAAAAATTTGTGGAATTCAAGGAAGTAGATGTTACCTTAAGCTTAAGGTTGGGTTTAGTTGGTGCTCAGATTAAATTGAATGAAAAAAAACTTAGAAAAAGTTATTGTCGGAAGTACATTGGTAAAGGAAAAGAAAAATATGAATTGGAAGTCATATACGATTTTATTTTGAAACAACACAGGAAGTTTCCTTCAATAGATGTTTGTAAGCTGTACATTTTGGTAGGAATTACTGAGATATTGTTACCTAATCGTACCAAAACAAGGACAAAAATGAGTCAGGCATCTACGAGAGCATCAAGGACAAAAATGAGTCAGGCATCTGTGAGAGCATCAGTTAATCTAACTAGAGAGGAGTTGAAGAAAGGAAGAAAGTCAACAAGCAATAGAAAACAAAAAAAACATATTGGTGTTGATGCTGCTTTGGAGAAACAAGATGCTATAATTGAAGAACTAGAAGAAGAGTTATCTGCATTGCAGGCTGAGCTGCTTGAAGAGAAGAATAAAGATGATGGTGGTTACAGTACGCCATGTCAAGAACATGACAATTATAATGAGTTTGCATGTGAGGGAGGAATTTACAGCCATGAAACCGTTATGAAGGAAGGAGTACACCGTAAGCGTTACAAAAGCAAAGCTTGTAGAACTCCCTACATTGGATATAGTAAAAAACTTGATTAATTTATGTAATTTGTGATTAGTGCAGTATTTAGTACATGTTGAACTATGGAAACCTTTATTTGGAACAATTATTTTCATTGTAATTTGTGATTAGTGCAATATCTAGTCCTAAACTTTATTTCGAATTTTGGTTGTTATTTTCATTCCATTTGTTGTTTGTTGGTATTTTTGAATAGTTTTCCTTTGTGATTTTTATTAGAAAGGTCCAGTTCTGTCACCCCTATGTGGTGTTTCTAGGTTGAAAGGGGAGGTCCTAGACCATTGACAGAGGTCTGGTGGTGCTGTAAGCGATTACAATGAGCTGGTAATCGCTTACCTCCCTTTCCAACACAAAATTAGCCTTTTGTACCAAAACCTGAGAGTTGCTATCCAGTCATGTAGGTAAGTGATTACCAGCTCATTGTAATCGTTTACAGCACCACCAAACCTCTGTCAATGGTCTAGGACCTCCCCTCTCAACCTAGAAACACCACATAGGGGTGACAAAACTAGACCTTTGTTATAAAAATCACAAAGGAAAACTATTCAAAAATACCACCAAACAACAAATGGAATGAAAATAACAACCAAAATTTGAAATAAAGTTGGACGAGATACTACACTAATCACAAATTACAATGAAAATAATTGTTCTAAATAAAGGTTTCCATACTTCAACATGTACTAAATACTGCACTAATCACAAATTACATAAATTAATCAAGTTTTTTACTATATCCAATGTAGGGAGTTCTACAAGCTTTGCTTTTGTAACACTTACGACGTACTCCTTCCTTCATAACAGTTTCATGGCTGTAAATTTCTCCCTCACATGCAAACTCACTATAATTGTCATGTTCTTCTCGTGGTGTACTGTAACCACCATCATCTTTATTCTTCTCTTCAAGCAGCTCAGCCTGCAATGCAAATAACTCTTCTTCTAGTTCTTCAATTACAACATCTTGTTTCTCCAAAGCAGCATCAACATCAATATGTTTTTTCTGTTTTCTATTGCTTGTTGACTTTCTTCCTTTCTTCAATTCCTCTCCAGTTGGATTAACTGATCTCTTACAGATGCCTGACTCATTTCTGTCCTTGATGCTCTCACAGATGCCTGACTCATTTCTGTCCTTGTTTTGGTACGATTAGGTAACAATATCTCAGTAATTCCTACCAAAATGTACAGCCTACAAAGAATTATTGAAGGCAACTTCTTGTGTTGTTTCAAAATAAAATCGTATATGACTTCCAATTCATATTTTTCTTTTCCTTTACCAAAGTACTTCCGACAATAACTTTTCTAAGTTTTTTTTTTCATTCAATTTAATCTGGACACCAACTAAACCCAACTCTAAGCTTAAGGTAACATCTACTTCCTTGAATTCCACAAATTTTTCTCCAAAAGAAAAACCACCCCTCTCATCAACCCATCTAATTAATAAATCATTGAGAATATTCCTACCAATCTTAAGGTTATTATTTAGTTCTAAAAACCATTAAAATGAAGTCTTGGAAATAATATCCTTCTGCTACTCAGTCAAAATTTCATTCAAACCACCTGCAAACTTAGTTTTCAATGAATGACGAACAAACAACTGCAGCAGAAAGTGAAATTATATTTCTTGTATCATGTACCTAAAAAACCCAAAACCCAAAACGACAAACCAACAAAATAACCAACCCCAAAATACTAATACGTCAAACAAAGGAAGTACATACCTTGTTCGAAGAACCAATGTTAGGGGTCGAATCCATTGCATACAAAAACGAAGAGAGAAGGAGAAACTTTAAACAAACCTTCCACGAAGATTGGTGAACGCAGAGCACGAACGAAACAGAGAAACACACAGGGGCAGCCAGTGAACAAAACGAACACACAAAATGAAATCAAAATGAAACCCTAAAAATGGAGGAGCGAGAAGAGAGTGCTATGAAGAGAGAAGTTGAAATGAAATTCAAATCCCTAAAATGGAGAGAGAAGAAAGTGCTAAGGAGAGAGGATAAAGAATAGAGTGCGAAAACGAATAGGGCAGTTCGGGAATCCAATCCTGAGCCCTATCCAAATCAGATTTTAAATTAAAAAAAAAACATTCAAATTCGACCAATTAAAACCTGACACGTGACGTTGTCAAATTTTTATCAAATTGGGGTTGTTAGAATATCGCCTTAGCATTAATTTTATGATTACTGATCTGTCTGCATCACTCTGTTGCCGCATTCGTTATTTATTATTGCGTCCCGATATTTTGACACCATTGCTTTTAGCACCAATTTGACGCTATGAGGTGGTACCACCCGATTGGTTGATATTTTTCTTTTCAAAAAAAATAAAAAATTACTTGAAAACTTAGGATCAGATTTGAAAATCTGATTTCCGGTTTTGCCCTTTGGCATTTTTAATTTGAGAGAACTGTTTTCATTCTTCTCATTTGTGCATTTTAGTGTGGTTGGGTCTTTCCGATTGGTTTCTGGCCGTCGTTCTTGGTCGTCGTTCTTGCCCACCGTCGACGGTATCNTGTACTAAATACTGCACTAATCACAAATTACATAAATTAATCAAGTTTTTTACTATATCCAATGTAGGGAGTTCTACAAGCTTTGCTTTTGTAACACTTACGACGTACTCCTTCCTTCATAACAGTTTCATGGCTGTAAATTTCTCCCTCACATGCAAACTCACTATAATTGTCATGTTCTTCTCGTGGTGTACTGTAACCACCATCATCTTTATTCTTCTCTTCAAGCAGCTCAGCCTGCAATGCAAATAACTCTTCTTCTAGTTCTTCAATTACAACATCTTGTTTCTCCAAAGCAGCATCAACATCAATATGTTTTTTCTGTTTTCTATTGCTTGTTGACTTTCTTCCTTTCTTCAATTCCTCTCCAGTTGGATTAACTGATCTCTTACAGATGCCTGACTCATTTCTGTCCTTGATGCTCTCACAGATGCCTGACTCATTTCTGTCCTTGTTTTGGTACGATTAGGTAACAATATCTCAGTAATTCCTACCAAAATGTACAGCCTACAAAGAATTATTGAAGGCAACTTCTTGTGTTGTTTCAAAATAAAATCGTATATGACTTCCAATTCATATTTTTCTTTTCCTTTACCAAAGTACTTCCGACAATAACTTTTCTAAGTTTTTTTTTTCATTCAATTTAATCTGGACACCAACTAAACCCAACTCTAAGCTTAAGGTAACATCTACTTCCTTGAATTCCACAAATTTTTCTCCAAAAGAAAAACCACCCCTCTCATCAACCCATCTAATTAATAAATCATTGAGAATATTCCTACCAATCTTAAGGTTATTATTTAGTTCTAAAAACCATTAAAATGAAGTCTTGGAAATAATATCCTTCTGCTACTCAGTCAAAATTTCATTCAAACCACCTGCAAACTTAGTTTTCAATGAATGACGAACAAACAACTGCAGCAGAAAGTGAAATTATATTTCTTGTATCATGTACCTAAAAAACCCAAAACCCAAAACGACAAACCAACAAAATAACCAACCCCAAAATACTAATACGTCAAACAAAGGAAGTACATACCTTGTTCGAAGAACCAATGTTAGGGGTCGAATCCATTGCATACAAAAACGAAGAGAGAAGGAGAAACTTTAAACAAACCTTCCACGAAGATTGGTGAACGCAGAGCACGAACGAAACAGAGAAACACACAGGGGCAGCCAGTGAACAAAACGAACACACAAAATGAAATCAAAATGAAACCCTAAAAATGGAGGAGCGAGAAGAGAGTGCTATGAAGAGAGAAGTTGAAATGAAATTCAAATCCCTAAAATGGAGAGAGAAGAAAGTGCTAAGGAGAGAGGATAAAGAATAGAGTGCGAAAACGAATAGGGCAGTTCGGGAATCCAATCCTGAGCCCTATCCAAATCAGATTTTAAATTAAAAAAAAAACATTCAAATTCGACCAATTAAAACCTGACACGTGACGTTGTCAAATTTTTATCAAATTGGGGTTGTTAGAATATCGCCTTAGCATTAATTTTATGATTACTGATCTGTCTGCATCACTCTGTTGCCGCATTCGTTATTTATTATTGCGTCCCGATATTTTGACACCATTGCTTTTAGCACCAATTTGACGCTATGAGGTGGTACCACCCGATTGGTTGATATTTTTCTTTTCAAAAAAAATAAAAAATTACTTGAAAACTTAGGATCAGATTTGAAAATCTGATTTCCGGTTTTGCCCTTTGGCATTTTTAATTTGAGAGAACTGTTTTCATTCTTCTCATTTGTGCATTTTAGTGTGGTTGGGTCTTTCCGATTGGTTTCTGGCCGTCGTTCTTGGTCGTCGTTCTTGCCCACCGTCGACGGTATCGTCTTGGTTCCCTTGTTCGACGTCCCTGCCGTGTTGGCCGTGTTGTGGTTGCCCTTGGTGTTGGTGTCTCCTTTGTTAGATCTTGGTGTGGTTGTGCCCTTGGTTTGGAAATGGCAAGTTCTTCAACGAAGGTAAGCCTCATCATTGTTTTGTTGGACAAAGAAGTTGCGTTTGAAAAGTCTAGACGAAGAGGACCGGAAGAAGGTGGACCGAGTGTGGGACGTGAAGATCCTTCCTTNTNCCCGGGAGGCATTTCCCCGGAAGGCATTTTCCCGGAAGGCATTTCACCTAGAGCGATGTCCACTGATGCAGCTGCATTGAAGACTTATGTGAGGAAGGGTTCACGAACGCGGTTTAAGAGAAGAGCTCTTAAAAGTCCTTTTACTAGAACTTTAAGAATAAAAGATGTGTGATGTGTGACCTAGAGATAACTTCACAGATTTTAAGCATTCGTTTATGTTGAGAGATGTTTGTTTACTGAAAGATTTGTTTAGTAATTTCAATTTGTAATGAATGTTACATTAAACTTTAATTTTTTGACATGGTATTGAAGTTAATGGAATGAGTTGTGTGATTGATATTGGGAAATAATTTTACGATGCACCTCTTAAAAATTACACTTGACAGATATTGTTGTTGATGTTGGACTTAATGTACGAAAGAAACAATGCATGTGGACATGGGCAGCATAATTTTTTGATTACATTAACCCGGTTCATTGAAAAAGGGAGTTGTGGGACCCCAAATTCCTTGGAGGAAGTGCTTATGTTGAGTGGAAGTGTTGGGATGAAGTTTTGGGTGAAGTGTAGTCAAAAAGGGTGTGGTAAACGTTTACAATGAGCTGATAAACGTTTACGTGTGTGTTTTGGCCAATCTGTACAGAAAGTCCTTCACAGGGAACCCTTTTTTTGTACACAGGGGACCATTATGTCAAATCTTCACTTTTAGGCATTTTTGGTTTGGTTTTTGATGATTTTGGGTTTAGGTTGTGTGGTGGGGGGTGGGAAGCTGATTTTGGGGACCCCAAATTCCTTGGAGGAAGTGCTTATG
>NW_014543978.1:181604-183613 GCF_000741045.1 Vigna radiata var. radiata | reverse complement strand
CCCAAACTCACACAAATCAGACTTGGTCCCCTACATTTGAAATCATGGCTCCTTGTGCTCAAGTTTCTGTACACATTCTCAGTTTCTGTACAGATTGTACAGATTACCAGGTCATATTTTCAAATTACTAACATTGTCAACTTCCTTATCCACTTAAATTACTAATTTTACTAACAATGCCAAATTCCTTCCCCACTAAGAGGGCAAACATAATCTCTAACACTATGAACATAGTTTTCAAAACTATTAACTTAAGTTGGTTAATATCAGGTATATACAATCAACAATTNACATTACTTTACAATTAAGATAAATACAAAGAAATTGCACGCAATATTCGTTGGATATAAATCATATNGGATTCAAATTACAATTGCTACACGTATATCGTTGTCTACAACAATCAAAACTTATTACAATAGCAGATGAATGCATATTACACTGTTTGTCTAAATACATATGAAATTATTTATTAATCATCTATACATATCCATGAAATCCTACAACAACCCATATTCGTCTAAGGCATCAAATATTCTCATGTTGTCGTTGTCTAGGATCCAGTATTTGACATAATTCTTCCGAATTTGACTCAATTCCTCCTGAAAATAAATACATGTAAACTTTAGATATAACTGACCACATCATCAAAATTGGTAACAATGATATCACATACTTACATTATTGTACTCTGGCATGCTCTTCCCATTGTATCTATCCTCTCCATCCCAAAGTTCCATGGATTTTAACATCATAACTCCACAATCATACCTTAAATAATACAACCATTTATCAATAAATCAGTCATTAAGACAAACAATGTTGAAAATGGCAAATATTTGAATACGATTGTTAAAACAACTTACAGGTTCGGTTGGGGTGGGATATTTGCTTGTTTAACGCACAATGGACCTAAACTCCCCTCCGGTCTATTATACAACATCTCAAAGAATTTCCCCATGTTTTCACCCTAAGACAATAAATCATTAACAGATACATTAACACATCATTAAATCACTTCAACAAAATTGATCCCCAAAATGAACAATCATATCATACCACAAAATTGTCAATTCGTTTCCTATTTCTTACACCCTTCCCCATTGAGTCAATGACATATANCTCTAATGTGCTAATTTTGACTGCATAGCACCACCAGTGTTGATCATGCAGAAAGGGCATAAACAACTATAAGCAAACAAAAAACCCATGTCAATGCTTCAACAATCAACATTTGCGAAACATTATAATTACATAATAATCAAACTAACTCACAAAGTCAGCATTCNGAATGTCTGCAAGACCAAATATATCAAATCTCATATACGACGTGTAACTATTAAGGAAGTACTTGTTTCGATATTCTGGATGTCGTCTTCCATAGTCAGCGAGAATATGGCCCTATGAACAATTACTAATGCATTAAGACAATGCANATTATTTCTACAAAGCTAATCATATAAAATAAATTGATATGTACCGCATATATGGAATTGAAAATAAGCCTCTTCACAACACCATTCAACTTTCTCTGGTTTAGCAACAACATCGTTGAACCAAATAACACCACCTAGGAAATAAAACACCTCACAACCTTCAATAAACAAAAAACAACATAACTAAACATTAAAAAATGTAACATAAAACTTACCAAGTTATCAACATACTCACGCGGTGCTAAAGTCCGCATAGAATATGTGCTAAAGTCCCCCATTATCTCACAAACAACTCTGAAAATAATCAAATCTTATTAATTGACACACATTTCTCTAACACAATAAAATTATGAAGATCATCAAAATTACCCATGTCTTCTCTTGGTGTCCCAATTAGATACTGCATGGTACAATCTATTAACGTCGACATCGGAGGCACTAGGAATACCAGCATAACTACGAAGAGGGACAACTACCTCAGGTACCAATCCTTCAGGAACATTGTCTTCTTCATCAACGACATCAATATAAGGACGAGGATGCTCGGAGGTTCCAGCTTCGTTATGTGTAGCT
>NW_014543978.1:177519-179359 GCF_000741045.1 Vigna radiata var. radiata | reverse complement strand
GTGTCAAAATGTGATTGGGTCTGTTTAAATTAAAAAATAATATGATTTGAAATCTGATGGAAGGGCAAAGTTGGAAGTGAAAGTGTTTTATTTTCAGTTTCGCGATTTCCTTTCAATTTCTCCAGCCTTGCCCTCTGGTTTTGATGAAACAGGTCCTCTCTCTCGCGCTCTCCTATCCCTGTCCTCTCGCCCAAATCGACCATTGCTTTGTCGCCCAAATCGACCATTTCTCGTTTCGCTGACGTCTTGGTGTGGGTCTCGTGTGGGTGTCGTCTCACAAAGACCTTTGGTTTAGGTTCATCAGTGGTGGTGTCTTTTGTTGTAGTGGTGATTTTTTTAGTGGTGTGTAGCGGCAACGTTTATTTTGGTAAGTGGTTTGTCGCTTTCATGTTCTTTTGTGCTTCGTGCTCCATTAACTTCTTTTTCATTCGCAAACTCTAACNATGTTGTCGTCAATGTTGTTTTCGCGCAGGTTGAATGGCATCCCCAAAAGTAAGTGTGACATTCAATGTAAATTTTTTGTTTTTTTAGGCATGGGTTATGTATTGGTTTAATGTATTTGTGATTTTTTTGAAATTATTTGTAGTGACGCCTTCGTGTATCGATGCAATCGACAACCGTTATTGAAATGAATAGTTTATTGAAAAACTCTCATTTGGAGCGCATTAGGATGACACCTTTTAACTGGTGCGTACATATTCTAAAACCTGTGGAAGTGAATTTGAAATTGTTGAAGTGTATGGTTAAAAGGTGGGTTGGCAATGATGTGAGTTTTAGGGTGAGTCAACAAGTTGTTCCTTTTACTAGTTTAGATGTATATATGGTAACTGGTTTAGGAATGGGTGGTCTAGAAGTTCCTCTAGATGAGTGTGTAGTTGGATCCCTTAGTGAGATATTTAATCCGAAGACCACAACCAAACAAGATTTGATTGATAGGTTTCACCTGATTGTGAACGATGAAGAAGTAGATGTTGACGTAGTCTGTAGGTTATACATTTTGGTATGTTTAGTAACCTTTTTTTTGCCAAGGAAATCTAGATATGTCGCAAACATGCCTTGTGTTGTTTTAGACGACTTAGACAGTTTGTGTTTGTATGATTGGGCGTCCTGTGTTCATAAACACCTAGTTGAAAGCTTAAATAAGTCAAAGAAGAAGATTATGTCGGGACAAATAAAGAATTCCATCAGTCTTAGTGGGAACGTGGCTTCGTTGCAGGTAACATGTTTTAGGGGAAGAAGAACCTGCAGCTGGGGATGAAGAACCAGNAGCTACACATAACGAAGCTGGAACCTCCGAGCATCCTCGTCCTTATATTGATGTCGTTGATGAAGAAGACAATGTTCCTGAAGGATTGGTACCTGAGGTAGTTGTCCCTCTTCGTAGTTATGCTGGTATTCCTAGTGCCTCCGATGTCGACGTTAATAGATTGTACCATGCAGTATCTAATTGGGACACCAAGAGAAGACATGGGTAATTTTGATGATCTTCATAATTTTATTGTGTTAGAGAAATGTGAGTCAATTAATAAGATTTGATTATTTTCAGAGTTGTTTGTGAGATAATGGGGGACTTTAGCACATATTCTATGCGGCCTTTAGCACCGCGTGAGTATGTTGATAACTTGGTAAGTTTTATGTTACATTTTTTAATGTTTAGTTATGTTGTTTTTTGTTTATTGAAGGTTGTGAGGTGTTTTATTTCCTAGGTGGTGTTATTTGGTTCAACGATGTTGTTGCTAAACCAGAGAAAGTTGAATGGTGTTGTGAAGAGGCTTATTTTCAATTCCATATATGCGGTACATATCAATTTATTTTATATGATTAGCTTTGTAGAAATAAT